>NW_014013681.1:0-105486 GCF_000170995.1 Trichoderma virens Gv29-8
ACTTTTTCTTTAAATTTAAGGTTTTTTTTTTTTTTTTTTTAAAAAAAATTCTATAGTTTTTAATTATATAATTTACCTTACTATAGTTATAGTATTTAAAATTTTCCTTTTTTTATATAATATTAAAGTTTATTTTTTTTAATTTATCCATCATTATTTCCAACAACACAATTTTATTATTTTTTATTTTAATTTATTTAATATTTATTTTTTTTATATATTTTTTTAAAGATATTTATTTTTAGTTTATAAAGTAAATTATTAGCTTTAATATATTTATTTATAAATAATATAAAGTTATATATAGTTTAATTAAGGTTATATATTTTTTTCTTAAACTTTAGCTTAAGTTTATTATAGAATTATTTAATAAAAGTTAATTTCCTTTAATTAATTTAAATAAAAATGTTTTTAAAGTTTATTATATAATTTAAATATTTTCCTTTTTAATATATATTAATAAATTTATTTTTAACTATATAGATTTTTTTAATATTTTTAAAAGTTTTTTTTAATTTTTTTATATATTTTTTATAATTATTAAAGATTTTCTTAGTTTTATTATTAATAACTTTATTTTAATTATTTAAATAATTATTTAAAATAAATTAAAACTATTATAATATATATTTTTTAAATTAAAATATTATAAAATAGATTTTTTTTTAAAAATATTAAAAATATTTTTAAAATCTTTAAAATAAACCTTAAGTTAAATTAAATATCCCTTAAGTTTTTTAATATTTTTATTATATATAAATAATAATTAATATTTAATAAAAATTTTAATATTTTTTTTAATTAATTATTTTTTATTTTTATTAATTTTATTAATAAAAGTTTTATTAAATTAAAATATATTTTAAAAAACTATTATAATTTAATTTTTAATTCAGTTTTTTTAATTTAAGGTATTTTTTATAATAATATTTTTTTTTATTAAATTTAAATATATTAAAATTAATAATTAAAGTATTATTAAATAAAAATTTAAATATAATAGTTTTTTTATTTAAAAGATAGTTAATATTTTTTTAAATAAAAATTATTAATATATAATATTTTAATCTTTATTTTTAATATAAAGTAAAAGTTTTTAAAGTAATAAATTTAAGTTATAAGTTTATATTAATAAAAAAAATAAAAAATAGCTTTTAAATAATTATAATTATAAATATATAAAAATAAAATAAAAAAAGTAATTTATATTTAGTTTTAATATTTTATTAATAATTAACTATTTAAACTATTTAAATAAATATAATAAAATAAATTTATATATTTAATCGTTTTTACGTTTTTATTTAAACTTATATTATTATATTTATAAAAATAAAGCTATTATTACGTTCCTTAGGGTATATACTGTCGTAAGACAGGAGAAGTTGCGTTCCTATTGGTTGCTTTTACCTATATTTCTGCCGAAGTACGTACCTCCGTTGGGTCAGGTCGTAACACTATAGTAGGCTGAGTCGAAAAGTGGAACATGATGACCAGCATGAAGCGCCACTGCTATCTCTTGCCATTGCTCCCGCGACGAGTTTGTGCCAGTAGAATTGTGACGAGAGCTATGAAAAATAAATACACTACAGAGAAGGGCCGACGTGTTGGCCACAATGATAGATGCCAAATTCAGAGTGCTACCAGTTAGGTAGTAATTCCGTATAGTAGCCAACAAAACTTTAGACAAAGTCAGTGAGATATTAAAGTGCTTGAAGCCTTAAGCTAAAATTTATCTTGGTCAGCCGTCTCGGCTGTAAGATCTAAATCCGAGCCGTGGTCGTATAGATCCAACACACTACGACTAGCAACACCGCTGTAATATATCAGTTAGTATAGCTCTCTTTAACAATTGCATGTCAAGAGATATATAATGAATAAAATACCAGCTACTGGGTTGTTTTCATATATTGACTGCTTAATTAACGTAGCGTTCCTCCTCTTACCACAAATACTTAAGGTTTAGTGAAAAGGAGGAAATGGCTCTTATATAAGTATTTTCATGTCGCCATTTAAACCCTTGCAGAGTTCATTTAGATGGCGGAATAAATTAACATAATGCATCATTTCAAAGATGTATACTATTGTTACAAATATCAGTTTACTTTCTGGTGCAATCTGTATGACATGTGATGCTAGGTATTTTCGGTGGTAGACCTCTGTACATCGATAGAACTTAGTCATGACAGAAATTTCAGTTTTTACAATGCGTGGCTAGTTCAATTCACGGCCGTTATTAATCGGTAATGCCTACCTAAAAGATCGGCTGCGTCTAGTCTATCGGGCCTGTATAGCTTGAGCCTTGATGTTTACAGACACTGACATGTGTAAGGGACTTACGCCTGCAAAAATTTTCACCGGCCCACTATCCATTGAATATTACATATGAGGTCATAGAAACACGGTGACCGTAAATGATACTTGTAAATTGTTAGATTATCAAATGCCTGAAGCAAGTATTCGAGCTATATTCGCGTACTTCGTTTAAGTTAGCACAGCCACCCCCCTCGGCTTCCTCCCGTGAGGCTCATTCCGAAATACCTCACATAATGGTACCTAAAAGGAAATCTATGTGGTCTAGACTTGAAGACCCGATGCAAAAAAGCCGGTTATCCGTTTCCTCGCTTTTGGCGGTGAAAAAAAAAAAAGCTCTCGGAGATCCGCTGCCATCACATTTTATATATAAAATATTTTTCTTGGCGTTTCTGCTTTCAATGCCATCAGCATTCTCATACATCAAGCACCGCTGCGTATTGTTTGGTATATAAATATTGCAAGCTTCTTTTCATATTTCATTAAATCAACTCTGGCTATCCATACCCTTTCTTATCTATATTACGAAAAGATCAATACTTTGTGGTCCAATTCGAACCGCGAAACAGCAATCCTGGCGATTTATATCTTTATCTCGAGACAAGCTCTCTTTGCTTCGGCTCTTTTCGAAGCGGCCGATGAGTTGTGGCCACCTTAGGTCAATGGGTCAGGACCTGATGGAAGCGACAGCCTGAATAGTGCAGGCATGAATGTAGACTACGAAATTTATATTCTTTGACAAAAAATATTGTTCAAGTTGAAAAGGTGAGTCTAGTACTGATTGTAGTCGACTAATACTAATATGTGGCTAACGGTCGTTTTCCGGCAGCACTTTCGGCCCTTCGTACAATATCCGGACGAGATGTTCCAGCAAATAATAAAAACCCTTGCATCTCCTGGATTCAAGGGAGAAATCGAAGATGTGGCACCAACTCAGCATGTTTTTTTGGATACCAGCGTCTCTGAAGGAAAGAAGACTAGTGTTGTTGGTGAAGCAGAGCAATCTATGTGTACCAAGAATATCACTGGCTATGTTGACCGAGTCAAGAAGAGTAGGCTTGACCGATGGCTCGATAGAGTTGTCAAAGCATCTGGCTCTCAATCTGTCTTCTTCATCATGATTGGTGGCCTCCTTATCTGGGCTCTTCTCGGCATTCGCTACGGTCAATCCGACAATTGGGCCGCGATCATTTCCGATGTGCAAGCGATTGTTAGCTATTTCTTTGACTCTCTGCTCATGCGTCAACAACTAAATGGGTACGAGAGGCAGGTACGGGCATCTGCAAGCTTGAGATCTCGAATTCAGAGCCAAAGACGAATGTTACGACATGTTCTTGCCAGCGGACGATGCAAAAAGCTTTCTCTTGGGGAGATTGAGAGCAGCCAATCATCGAAATTTAGTCCTGGACTACCTGAAGAGAATTGGATTGGCCGAACCTCGAAACATGTTTCGGCATTTATGGGTCATTTCGGTACTATTTGCATGTACTGGGTTTGCATCTTCATTTGGCTGGGCTTCGGGCCCTACTGTGGCTGGAGCGATCGTTGGCAATTATATATCAACTCGGGAACCTCGGCTCTAATGATTGCGATCTTCACATTCCTTGCCAACATTCGCGAACGCCACGACGAATATGTTGAGAAGTGCATGAATTCAATTTTTGAGGTGGACTCTGAGATTGAGTTAAAACTTCGAATTCTCACTAATGACACAGAGACAAACTCAACGGTCGTTATTCCTGCGCCTCATTTCGGTATCCTTCAGCGAGTCATCTTTTACTATGCAGATGTAGTTGGGACTCTTGTCGGTATTGCGCTTCTCATCATTGTCTTAATCATTTGGGTTTGCATTGGACCTGCCATGCACTGGAATAATAACTGGTGGTTGTTTATCGGTACCTATGCGGGTTTGATTGGGTTGATTGATGGCTTCGTGCTTCGCAACGTTCAACAACGGCTGCATCGGTACGAACAGCTTGCTCTAGAGGAGGCTAAGCTTGAGGATACAAGTGTCTCAGATGATATCAGTTTGCCCCTACCTGAGAAGAAGAAAGTCTGTTGCAACTCTATACACTATCTTGTTTCCGAGAAGATGGGCGTTGTGTGCGCGCATGAGATTACCGTCGTACTGGGAATTATGCTTGTCATAGGCCTCATTATTGGCGCCAGTATTATGAAATGGACCACCACTGGGCAACTGCTTTGCAACATCCCCCCAAGCATTATCGAATCTTTCTTTATGATGATTCTTATCACTGGTCATAACCTCTCGGAAACTAAGTGGCGTGCGGACCTTCACCACATGTACTTGTGGCGGCTGAGACTTTATTTATACGTTGACCGATTGACGCCTGGAACTGGGAATAGTGGGAATGCTCAGGAGGTAAGAGCATTGCGTGAGTTGTAGTAGGTGAGTGCTACAATAGAAAATAGCCTATTGCAGCAGGTGAGTGCTACAGTGCAGACTATGGGCTAGAGAAAATACTTGGGTTTAGTCAATCAATTGATTAGCCTTGCGTGTCCGATGCTACCTTAGAACTGTGCTATTTATTATTCAACCGGCTGTAATAAACCGGCACCAATAGATTAGCAGTTCTTCACATCATGCCGCCTTGCAGCGGGAACTATAGGAATAAATGAGCTTGTCACAATAGCCAATCTCTAGTAACAATGCACGGAGTGCCATTCGTGATCCAGAATCCAGCAAGGACCCACTCAACGCGAAATACTTGAGCAAACTGGTGTACAGAAGTGACTTGCAGTGAAACCATGCCGCCACTGAGAATAATGGAGTGCTCGCAGAGGCCCAAAATGCATTATCTCAGTAAGATAGTGAATGGGTATCCAAAGATAGGTTTGGTCCGAGAGATAGAAATTTTCCATAGATCGACCTAATAATTGGCTACTAGAATCAAAGGGTTGTCTCTTGGTATCTAATATGCATATGCAGACTGAAAGTAATTAGTTCGCTAGAAGTAAGCAATGACTGTTTTGAGGCGGTGGCAGTACGGTCGGTGTTGAGAGTGCCCCGCACATGAGATCGCCCAGCGAGCCGTTTGTAGCCAAGATTGATGAATCACGATATGACTCATAATGGCTTGATGTGTAACGAGATGAAGCAACCCGAATAACCAAAGTATGAGTCAAAACATATTAGATCCTGTTGGGTAACTCAGGACCCACTATCTCGGGCAATGCGAGCCTTGAAGATTCACAGAGCATCAGTCCAGTCAACAGGTATGTACTCGATCCAGATATATGTAATATATATATTCATTCCAAAAGCCTAACTCTGTGCTTGTCAAATAAACCATCACTTTTAATTCCAAATAGTAGCTCATAAGCTTTCATTCAATCTCGTCTCATATTGTTACCTGATTGCCAACACAATCACTAAACCGCCAAAATTCCAGAAATAGGAGCCACCAGCGATCTACTCTCCACCAAAATGGAAGATAAATCCCCATCTTTTTGCAGACTCTGTAATATAGCGCTAGCTGGCCCGAACGATTGGCGACAGCACGCAAAGAGCGATTCGCAGTACGTCTTATGAGTTGATTGAAAACAATATACAAGATACGAGATGTTAACCCTTTTACAATAGTGTCTACAATCTTCGAGTGCGAATAGCAGAACCTGGCACAATCGTGCCACTAGCATCTTCGCCATCAAGTCCAAACAGAGCTGTAGATGCAGTAGGCAAGGAATATTCGGATGATGAAATCGACGATCTCGACACAGATATTTCTGCAAAGCCGGAATTCAAACCCGAACAATGTCTCTTCTGCGGCACAGAGAGCGATACATTTAATGATAACCTCGCGCATATGTCAAGGGAACACAGTTTCACCATACCCCGTGAGGGCGATTTGATAGTCGAGTCTGATACGCTTATCGGATACTTGCACTTGATTATATACGGATATGGCGAGTGCATTCTGTGCACTGTGCGCCGTAGCACTGTTGAGGGGATTCAGCACCACATGACAGCCAAAGGGCATTGCCGGTTCAACATTGCTTCAGATATTGCAGAATTCTATAATATTGCCACACCAGAATACTACGTCAACGACGAAGTACTGCGACTACCATCAGGCAAGCTTCTCAATCACCGTTCAAGAGCGTCTCGATCATCCACTCCAAGAGCAGCTGGCCAGTTAGTGGAGCGACGCGTAGAGCCTGTAGTGACACCAACACAAGCATCAGAGATTGTTCCAATGCAAGATAATAATAATACGGCATCCTCGCACACCCAAATGTTACGACTTACGCGGGGGGACCAGCAAAGTCTTGCTCATCTACCCGACCACGAAGTCCGGTCATTGCTCGCAACTAGTGCTAGAGATATTGACCAATTGAGGCGGGAAGAAAAACATGCACAGCTCAAGCTTGATACTGCGGGAAATATCACATTAACTGGGCATTTTAGAATGGATACATCCAAGCGGTTCCGAGGTCCTTGGGGCTAGTGAATCATTTGTTTCCAGCTTTAAGATAAAGGCCATGACTATACCCACTGCTACACCATCTCTAAATATTCTGCTTGTCATATTAGAATGATAACATCCACACGTGGGAAAGGCATCCGCAACTTGTCTATGAGAGCAGTAATAGCTGTCTCAGAGCATTAATGTATTGGAGGAAAAGAGCGAGTTACCGTATTTTTCATAGATTTTTATCCACCTCTCGCAATAACGAAGCTCAATCCGCCCTCTAGCATGTTATCGAACAGCGACGGGTGCTTTTGCGATGCGATGCCCACAAAACTTACCTGCTCTTGTTGCAGGCGCATACACGATTGCCGATTCAAAAGCTGTCATAATACTTTCATTGAATACGCTGTACTGATAAGCAAAAAATCACTGTTTCATACAAGAGTTAGTATTGTTGTGGAGGCGCGTGTGTTGGTACAGTGGGGACGCAAAAGTCACGACGAGCCCCACAGTACACCAGCTATTGCCTAACAAAATCAGTACCTGTCACTCCTTTATAAATCTTACAAATATAAATAGAATTAAATAAAATTAAATATTTAGGTTTTTTCATAGTGAAAGTTCTTATATAAAGGTTTATTTTTTATTTGTTATTATTATAGAATTTTAAAAGAATTAAAAAGTAAAATATAGATGTTTTTACTTAATATTAGCACTGTATTTTCCACTATAAAAACACTAAAAGGCCGCTATAAATGCACTAGCTACAGTGTAAATAATAAGTTAAAAATACGTAAACTTTAAGCCGCTATTTACAGTAATATATTTAAAAAAAAAAAATATAATAAAAAGATTTTATAAATCTTTTTGTATATAATTATAAATATTTTTATTTATTATGTATTTTTTTCTTTATTATTAAAGTTAATTTTATGTTTATATATGCTGTCTTTTGGTGTATACTGTGGGGTTGTCTTGACTTTTGCTGACCCACTGTAAGTATCCCATTCACATTCGCACTGTAATCAATCCTTTGTAATGAATAATCAGCCCACAGTGGTCATTAAACATGTTTTCCGTCATATTACCTATACTAATGAGTGATTGGGCGATATGGAGGTTCGCTATTGGAAACAATTGGCTGCCTTTAAGGAGTCCCAAAAACAGGCATGAAAACTCGTTTCCAACGGCGATTAGCCACATCCTATTAAGTCGGGTTGGCTCACCACGAGCATATTGGAGATCATGAACAACTCGCCATCCTGATGTTGCCATGAATGCGGGAATGCCGACCTCTGGTCCCGCGTTGGCACCACTCCGCTATCTGTACACCAAGTAAGCCGGGACCGATCCGCGGAGCTCTTCCCAATGCACTACTACAGCACCGCGATGGCTCACTCTATGCCACACTGCTACGAGGTATCATCTATCAAAGTGTGGCAGCGGGTCATTCCACAGATATCCTTCGAGTCAGAAGTCATCTTGAATCCAATGCCTGCGTTACAGCATTGCACATCCATTTTCACGATTCGGGGAATTCTACCATGACACTCGCAGTTTCATATTACCTGAACAGAACGCTCTTCTATCATAGACATGCCTGGCTTCATCAGATGGACAGCTTGCGGAACAGGTTCGGCTGTCTGCAATACTGTTGATTAGTCTGTCTTGGCTGCTGGCGCATGAAGCAAATAATAGCCAAAAATATGACCTGCTGCTGCATGCATGGAAACTAACGCATGGTATTTCTCAGCTCTATACTCGCAGATATGACTTGTATAATATGGGATATGGCTAGTTTGGTTATAGGATCATCATTCGATCTCTACCGATAAACAACTTCCCTCAGTAATCGAAGCAAGGCATACTCACTGTAGAAGACGATATGCTCCAACTGTTACAATTATTTGATGCAAACATATTACACAAGGATAGGCAGGTTATCTACAACGAAGCCCGACGTTATGTGCTTAGCCCAAATCAAGCTTACTATGCAGGCGCATCGTCCAAAACTCTCCGTTGCTTCATAGGAGCCATGACCAACAGATGCCAGGACGGATTCCTAGAACTCCTGTTTCAACACGATCCATTAACGATAGATAATGACACGCTGTCTAGTATTTTTGAAGGGAATGGGGGAGGTGTGGTGGATGAATGGCAAAGGTAAGTATGAGAGAGTGGAGAGAAACGTGCGCGGGATGGAAAGGTTGAAGCCCCAATCGGTCTCTTTGGCAGTGAGTTGGCCATGTTGTATAACCCATAACTGTCTATTTTCAAGTTCCATCGATTTGAACATAGCCACTATGAAACTATAGAACCTATACATTTCTTTTCGATAAGGGAATAAGCACCTGTTGCATCTTTATTGAAACTGTATTCTTGGTTTTATATTTAACATCTATAAAGGTGCCTGGTATACTGCCCTGTTCAAAGTTCGCCTAGGATACTCCTTTATTCTTGTTCCATATCAATCTCCTTTAGTTTTATATTCTCCATTGAAAACATTGCAAAGAATGGGACTGATAGCACTGCCAGTGCTACAATAAGAAGGACATGCATCACTTCCGTATAGCTCTTGTCAATGGCAATTCTCTCAGAGCTACCAGGCAAATATGACGATGCTACCAAAAAGGAGTTTTGGATTTCCACTGCTGCGGATTGTGCTGTTGCGGGGAGGTTTGCTCGAAGCCGAGAGAGAAGAAGTGATGTCCAGACAATACCGGAGATGGCATTACCAACTGCTCCCCCAATCGCGCCACAGACTTCATATAAAGTTGTAACCGATGCAACGTCTGTATTATGCGACATTTACGGTTAGAGCATATTGATTCTAAAGAATTGTGTACAGGTAGGTCTCGTACCTTGACGTGGTGTTACGGCCTGTACAGCAGTCTGCGCAATGATAGATATCATGCCGGTCCCAGCACCGGAAACAAGCTGACCGAATAGAATCTGTATAGTACTTGCTGTAGTATTGGAGTATCGTAGCATGAGTCCTGCGCCGACTAGTTTTGATACCATGCCAAGCATAATAACCCACTTACATGGGGTTGTTAATCTGACAAGAAAGGCGGCCAGAAGTCCAATAACAGCGATTGCAACTGTTTGGGCTGCGGTGATGTTTGTGGCCGCCTTAGAAGAGAGATTGTTGACAATGACGATGAATGAGTAGAAATACGGTGCCCAAATATAAAAGCTTAGATAGAGGACAAACTGTAATATACATCCCGCTGCAATGGTTCGATTTTTTGCAAGCTTGAGCAAAATGAGTGGGCGAGTTGGAACGTAAAGCTCATAGATTAAAAAGGCAATAAAGCAGCACCCTCCAACAGTAATCATAGCTATTTTCCTAGGCGAGGACCATGAGCGGAAGATCGAAGTTGACAATGTCATCGGGAGTAAGACAAAAGTTAAACTAGCTGTCAAAATAACAAGTCCGGCAACGTCAAGTTGCGACCAGAGAGCAGAAATACTCTCCGACTTTCGATGCGTATCCTTAGATTCCAGAATACGGGTATACTTTTTTTGTCGCCAAAGGGAAAATAAAAGTGGTAGAGAAATGATGGGAAATATTATCGCCCTATTCTTAATGTCAATTCGTGACTATTATTCAACACATTCATTCTAAGACATACCACATCCCGTATCCCCTATTGCATTCATGTTAGCGCAATTGTGTATAGATCAATAATGGTTGGAAAATGATTTTACCATCTCCACCTTGTGGGAGCCATGGTGCTGACAATAGGAGCTGCGATCCAAGAAGTAAATATTGTAGGGGATAAAATAAGACTTCCAAGGATGGATCGATTTTCCAACGTTGTAATATCGGCTACAAGGAGTTGCTGTAGAAACTGTATGCCAACTTGTCCAATCGTATAGAGAATCTGCCCAGCCGCTAACCCTCCTATATTCTGAGAAGCCGCGTCAATTGCAAACCCAAGTAATATCGCCGCGATGGACAAGCTAAATGCTTCGAGTTGTCCCCATATATTCGCCGCCCTCGCTAAAGCTGGCCTAACAATTGCATATCTGATCCATCAGCCGTCAGATTATAGTTTAGCATGTAGAGCACCTGTACATACAATATATATTGAATTGTTCCTATTACTGAGATCATGCTATGAGGATTGAACTCAGAGAGGGCATATGGCTGATAAGACAGCATTGTCTGTCCAGCCAGACTCACGGCAATTGCCAACAAAAACATGCCGAACCATATGAAAGACAAGAGAACTGGAGAAGTGCCATCTGTTTCTTTGATGCCCACGGTTAATTCCTCTCCGTGTGTGCTATTCATCTGTTTAGTGAGGCAACCAGGGTCAATTGACTCAGGTGCAACCGGCCCTAGTGGTGAGTTTTGGCAAGCACTGGCGTTTTCCATTGCTTGTGGAAATATCTGGAGAAAGATATGTAATACTGAACAAATAGGATCTCATTTATTCAAGCTATGGTCTCTTTATATAGATTCCAAAATCTTCATAAGAATAAATTTATCTTTCGCCGACATTCGGAGAAAAGGATATGATATGTATTGGCCGAAGACGTCAGATGACTTATGTGGATCGTTGAATGTGTTGGTGCACAATCCGAAGGATAATAAAGCCGATTCAAGAACATAGTTTTATGGCGACAGGTATCAGCTTCTTTTACATATTGATAGGCTAAAATAGCCATCATCAAGTATAGAAATATCACAAGTATATATGCTATGCAGCTAGCTATATATGTGTAAGCTTATCCCATGAAGTGGTTCGAGTGCAGGACTCAAATGCTTTCTACTACATCAAAGTCTAGATACATACATCTTATCTGATCTTGCGATATCGAGAATCTAATAATGCGAGAAATATATCCGGTGCTACTAATGCATAATTCGGAGATAATTTTACACTAACGGTGAGGGATTTTTTTCTGTCGCTATATTCAGAGCCACTCTCGCTATTTGCAAATTTTATCTGATGATCAAAGCTCTTATAACCCCACTACTTCCAAAGGGTTTTACTTCTAGATCTAAATCTACTCCGAGCTCATATTAGAGCTTGATAATAATCTAAGTTGACCGGTGATGAGAATTCCGAAACCGGATCCGGTGGTGGGCAAAATAAAATCACACCCTTTATATAGAGATGGATATTTTCATTTCCTCAGCTCAGGCGCCTTCCTTTATATAAAATTTATGATTCTCTAGCAAAATAATGCATTCTTGCTTTAAGCAGTTATGGTAAATAACAACCGCTACCAAAGCTCTCAGTAATAAAATTAATATTGCTTTGCTACTCTGTTGGTGATTGGTATAATATAATTTATTGTAAGTGGGATAAACCAGGCTAAAACTTTATCTAGGCTGCCATAATAACAATAACAACAATAACAACAACAATAACAACAACAATAACAATAATAATAATAATAATAATAATAGCAGCAGCAGCAGCAGCAACAACAACAACAACAGCAGCAGCTACCAATAGCCGTAAATATATACAACTTGTCATTAGCGTTAGGATTATTCTCAAACTAATGTAATTATAATAGGTGTATATACTATCCGTGCAACTGTAAGAGAAACGCAAATGTAAGTCCAACAGAATGCTTTATATTGGTCAATAAATTGCACGCCTATATATCAATTAGCCAAACAAAATACCTAAATCCAAAGTTCACTGTAAACATTAAGTCATGTTTTCAAATGATGTGGAATTGAGAAAAAACTTGCTGTGGCCGAAGAGCCCCATTTTCCAACTAATTTTCTTAGTTTGGGAATCTCCGATTTGCGAGATTGTCTTCAACGAATAAGTTGCAAGCAGGTAAATCCCAAGACTAAAAGATATGGCATGCAGAAAGAACTTTTCCATAACCATATGAATGATCATCACAACATAAAGATTATAGCTACGTAGCTGGATCGAGCCATACATGCCATATACAACTAATGGTAAGCATAATTTTATGTTTAAGGTGTTACTGTATAGAGCGCATCTTACCAAACACCAGGATGCTTAGGGCAATGGTAAATCCGTATTTCAACACCTTTTTGTCTTATTGCAGGCAGTCCAATTAGTTATGCGCTTGCAACTCAAACGTTGCATGCCTTATTACCCTGCTAACTTTTCCGACACTAAGGAAATTATTTGATAACTTATGAAAATAGCATATATGATTCCAGCCGCTACAACATTGTTGAATCTCTTATCTTCATTGAGGTTTCTTTATTCAATTTTATATACAATTTTGTGTAGCTATACGCACACAGATGCATATATATATATATATATGTACCGAATGTGCAAAGTTTCGTCCCAACTCTCAACACATAGATAAAAGACAAATAAGCACAGAGCCGGCTATGACGGATTCCGGCAACCTAACGCATATATGCGCAACATGGAGCTCAAAGGCGCTTCATAATCCATATCTCATTCGAACAAAGGAGCGAGAGAACAAATGGCTAAAACTGGTGCTTAATTTAGCTTGCAGCACACTTACCACTCTTGCAGACATAATCATCGGAGCAGTCATCATCAGAGCCACAAGAGGCACCAATGCAGTGGCCCGCCCAAGAGCATGTAGGAGGGGGAGGGGGAGGGGTAGTGCCACCGCTGCCGTTAGCAGCACACTTGCCGCTAGAGCAGACATAGTCGTCAGAGCAGTCATCATCAGAGCCGCAAGAAGCACCGATGCAGTGGCCTGCCCAAGAGCATGTAGGAGGGGGAGGGTTAGTACCGCCGCCGCCGTTGTTGCTACCAAGACCTTGAACGAGCCTATCCCCCATTGCCTTGATGCTAGCTTCAAAATCCGAAACATTTTTCGCGTTCCACTTGGCACCAGTCTTGCCCGGAACAGTATTATCGCCGAGGAATCCGATATATAACACATCTTTAGTACCGTGTCCAAAATCACCGTTAAGACCCTCGTTGGGGAAGCACAACTGGGCAAGTGAAATAGATGCCTCTCCGGTAGTTGGCTCGGTGTTGGTATCACCCCAGATACCGTACCACTAAGTAACATGTAAGCAAAAACTCTTCAAATTATGAATGCTCATTGCATCAATTAATGAAGACAAAGTGTAGCACGGATAGATAAAAGATCAAACTCACCACCTGGTTGTTGCAAACAACCGCCATGACACTCAATGGTTTCAAGCCGTAGTGCTCGGCATCGAAATAAGGCGGCTCGTTAACAACAACATACGGGTGAATGTTGGCGTTCAAATCGGAAATACCATATGTCTGCACAGTGTCCTTGAACGCTGTCTCGCCATATCCAGTAGGGTCATTGGAGCAATCACCGGCCTTATCATCGGCACCATCACAGTCGACGTCCATGTTATCATAGTTTCCATTGCTTCCCTTGAGAAAAATGGCGTTTGGAATATCTGCGCAAAAGACAGCCCCAGAAGAAGAAGTTCCAGAAAGGGGCTTGGAGCAAGTTCCCGCCTGATTCAGCAACATTCATGTTAGCAATGTAAATTGGTAGTAGCAGGTGGGTTCAGACCTTATGGGCATTGTAGATTGCTTGAAGATTGGCGGGGATAGTGTAGGCTAGGGAGGTAGTTCCCGTCGCAAGGAGAGTGAGCAAAGTCGAAGAATGCATCGTGATAAGATTGTACAAATGTTTCAAGCGCTTCTGAGTGTATGCGTGAGCTTGAATTGACCCCAGAGATCAGGTAGTTGCCGATGTCTTTATATACCCATGAGTAGTGTTTTTAGAAATACGAGTTTGCAAGGATGTCTACTACCAAATACGGGAAAGGATTCAGAGCGGTGACATTTACTTCGAGTCTCCCCCTTGCTACGAAAGCCACACACTAAAGTAAGCTTAATTAGGAAGGTTGAGTCTTTGGATTAATTAGGAAGCCCCCAAAAACAGCCAATCCCTGCGTAAGCGTGATTTATGGAAGGGGACGTTGACTCGGAAAAATATTGCTCATTCGAGGAAAAACATTTCTTAAAATACCTAACGCGGCCATAGGAAACAGATTGCCCAATGGAGCCAATCCTCAGGCGGATTTAGATTCGTATCTTTGCATGTTACAACAGGTGATCAAATTCCTCCAATTACAAAAACCTGCCTTTCTTAGCTTGAAGTCAAGTCAGCACTAGAGCTTCGTGGAACATAAGTATTTGCTCACATTGGACGACAAAATCACATTGGACGACAAAAGTTGCAGTACAGTAGGAAATTCAGAATATGTTAATAATATATGAACAACGCAACGACGGACAAGCAAGATGCTGCTGAAACGTCACTTGGGTTAAGCATCTGAATCGATTCGAAAAAGAAAAGGCAAGTGATATATAGATACAGTACAAGGATGTATTCTTATCATATGAAAACAGAAAACAGGCGGTTGGAGGTCCCGAACTCATGCAGAGAGATGAGATCCAAAATATCGTTGAACTCCATGTTTGGGAGATGTTCAAACAATCAATCCACGACGTGTATTTTAGAAATTTAACTCTATATTTGCTCGATGTATACATTATATGTATCTCCTCAGATCAGTGTATACCTCTTGCTTAGTCTATTTTCATTACTTCATTATCTCATAACCTGTTAAACATTTATCCTCATAACGATTTTGCTGGAAGAGTGCCGAGGATTACTACAGGCAATGAGAAATCTACACGTAACTATTCTTCCTGCTCCACAGACGAATTTTAGACGTGACTATCAAGACTCGAAGAGAACTCACAAACAGCGCATCGTAATAAAGGTCAGCAAGCACTCTCAAATCCAACATGTACTGCCTCACAATGTATATAAATTTAGCAATTCATATAATAAACATTGGGCCCAAGTATATAGGCTCATGCATTATTCCTCATCCGATGAGGTGAGCTTCTGCTATATTAGGTGAATAAATATATACAGGCTATGAGGCTACTTGGAAATGGTTCCGTTATTGCAAATGAAAAAGCCGTCAAACATATATATCAACAGATAGATATAACTATCATATGCTATCTCGGACATAATGCATGAAATTAATAGAACATTTTCACACTAGGAAGAATCCCGTGTAACTGTAAAAAGTATACAGTGATTGACAAGGTGGAAATATTTGGTCCCTCCCTTGTTCATCCCATTCTATCACTGTAACAATGACAAATAACATTCGCTCTTCCTTTTCTCAGCTCCATCAAATGTCTATTCGAAATTTTCACTCGTCATCAATATTTTAATTCATAAATGCAACATGAATTTTCTCAGTAATTATTATTATCCACGAATCTTGTAGATTGGAACGCAAACAATTGTATGGAAACAACATGTGTCTGCTCATTACAAAACTAATCGTACTACTTTGTTCTACTCGAATATTAAATTGAGTCACTTGCATGATCAATATGCGCAATTCAAGTTCAACATAAACCATGCCCATCCAAATTCGCAGTAGAATAGATATACCCATCGTGGCATTAAGTGTCAGCTTTGAGATGTGTTGATAATGATTTGTCGATGAATATGTAGTTCCACCAGAGTAACTATCCTGTGGTAGATGTGAAAATGAACAAGTCCAAGGGATCGGTGTGTTGGTCGCGGCATGCGCACAAAGACAAGAAGCGGACATTTTAATTTAAATCACAGATTACAGGTTCGGAAGTGACCATAAGGACTGGATATGATTACTTTGTTTCTGCCTTCGTATATTAGTATGGTCGACAGATATAAACCAAAGCATATTAGCGTTATATGCTTGTATGCTATTATAAGCTTGTACTACACTAGATTATATGTCTTTCCCCCGTTTGATGTTTTTCTTTTTGGTGGAAAATGTTCCACTTCACAATTTAACTTGAAATGCATGGTAATACAGAGTAGTGTTCCTACACGCACGTATAGAAGGTACAAATTTATGGTGGTGTATAGTAATCCGGATATTTACCGTTTTGTTTTTCGTTATAAGTCCGATAGAACAAAGGCGGTATTATGAATCTCACATATCAGATATTAGATATCGGATATCGTAGTTTCCCATAAAACCCGATGAAAAGAACGGCATTAAATTCTTACTATATAATTGCTATTTAAAGCTAAATAGAAAATGCGGTGTGGTCCTCAAGCTGAATTAGTGAATGGGTGGAGTTACAGCGCGATTCTTGTGTGCCTAAACTGACAAAGTAATAGTAATCGCTTCAAATGCTTACTTCCCGTTCCTATCCAACTCACGGTATAGGTTAGCACATGATGATTTTGCGTGAAGAGATTACTATTATGAGACTCCTTCCAATTGTTGAGAGTCGACATAATCAAGCAATCATATTCTGGAGAACCTCTATATATAGTCGTCCATCCCATACAAAGCCTCCCCTGCAATGGTAAAAACTTCAAGGATAAATAAGCATACTGCCAAATTCTACTGCGTTCTAATATCTAAGCATATTTGCTATCGCCACCCTTAATGCTCGAACACGTTCTATTTAATCACCGGCATGGTTTGCAAACAATTTAACAGCCCTCTTCCAAATGGCGTATGCGCCGCTGGTAGCGATAACCCTACCTTCCTGGTCGCTGGATTCAAGAAATGCTGCGGCCCTGCTCCTGTCGTCCAGTATTACAGTAACAGTACTGGATGTAGTGCCTATTGTCCCATCGTTGCCAATGGCCCAACTGGTCCTGAGCTCTAAGATTGCCTTGCCTCAGCAATTGGAATTGGTGCATGCAATCGCGCAGACGACTTTGCCTCGCCGAGCGCCTTTGCGTAGGCGAGCGCGATGGCCACGGCGACTGTCTGCGCTGCTAGTGCTGTGACAGAAACTACAACTATCACGAGTGCGGCTGCAACATCTACGAATGCTGCTCTTGGGGCGTTTGATTCTGATACAGCTTCATGGAAGACTGGACTTACCATTGGAGGCATATTGTTCACTGGAACATTCGCTGGTTTCCTAATTTAAAATCCGGAGCATCAGCATGAATGAAGACGGATGAAACATGGGGCTCTGTGCTCCTTAGCGTTTTTTCCCCTTTCGGCGGGGCCGTTAATTTCTGAGTAACAAGGGTGACTTGTTGTTTATGGATACCGACTGTCTTATGTCTGACACGCAGTAGGAAGCTCTTCTCTCTAAAGAGGAAGGCAGAAAAATGTACCATTCCCATTGTGATAACAACTTTTTTATCCATGAATTTTTAGCGTCATATGGTGGTTTGCTGGTGTTTTCTATTTGCCTAGAAAGGCAGGACACTGATATTTATAAGCTTATATTAATATAATATCTTCACGCTATTTGATTCTATGCGATTATACGCTCAACCTCTCGTATGTTACTTCGGGCCGTTTGCCCTGATTAATGCTTCTCTTGCATACCTGTATGATCAAGTATAAGTAGCTCGTCATCTCCATATAATCGTATTTGCATCCAGCTGCAAAAAGCTACCAACAAGCCAATCTTCACCAGTCTTCAACGGTCAATTCCCCGTATTCTTCTACATCAAACGGCCTATTATTGCAAATATGAAGACCGAAACCATCGCCTCCGTTGGCCTATTCGCCAAGCTGGCACTTTCTCAAGCAGTAATCAACTCGGGAAATGGATTTGGAACATACTATTATGATATCAAAGATCGCACTGGCTGCGGTAACAACTTCGCGAACATGAACCAAGGATTCGTTGAATGCAATCAATTTACCGGCTTGTCCTTGAACCAGATCAACAACAACAATCTTGTTGCTATGAACCACACTCTGCTTGCTTCAAACCTGGGAAAATACTGTGGCAAAAAAGTTGTTGTTAGTATCAATGGAGTGCCCTCTAGCATTCCATTTTTCATTGGTGATGGTTGTGAGCGATGTGGTACTGGATCATCTACCAACACCGTGTGGAACCCTAATGGTGCTCCTGGATTGGATTTCAGCTTATCTTCTCTTGATGCATTGAACCCCAATGGTTGCTTTGCCGGTCATATCAATCTCTCCTGGCAAATTTTGGACCAGACCCTCTACAACTTCGACACCAATGCCCCTGGCCAGCCTACTGGCCCCGTCAATGGCGGCGGAAGCAATCCAGGAAATGGTGGCACCCCTCCCCCTACCACTTGCAGCTGGGCAGGCCACTGCGCCGGTGCAACCTGTGGTTCAGACGATGATTGTTCTGATGACCTCACCTGTATCAGCGGCAAATGTGGTGGTGGCTCAAGCGGTGGCTCAACTCCTCCTCCCACCACTTGCAGCTGGGCAGGCCACTGCATTGGTGCCTCTTGTGGCTCTGATGATGATTGCTCTGATGACTTTGTCTGCAAGAGTGGCAAGTGTGCTGCAAGCTAAATTCAGCATATGTTTAGATGCTGGTTGTTCCGATGCACTCGTCCGCACACGGAAGATGCAACGTTGACTTATGCAAGTTCACGAGGACTGGGAGAGTTTAATTCTTATGTTCACTATGTAAATATGTTGATGACGGATGTTTAAACTTCTAATTTGCATGTATGTAGTACAGTCGGCATATATGTACAAACTGTAAATAGGCCAATTAGTATATAGCTTGATAAAATACGTGTATATAGCCATAGCCAATATGGCACTTCTCAGATGCATAATGATGTTAACTGCTTTAAAGGAATGGATTTTAATACCTATAAGTGTTGGCTAATACCATATAAATTTACACTATCCTATATAATTGTAAGGTTATTAAGCCAAATTATTGGTTTATTATAGCAAAGTTGTACTACAAACTCGTACTAACCAAATGATTTCCAGGCGTTTGTATATCAGATATGCGTGTGAAGGGATTGCTAGCTAATACTAATCTGAAGGATCGATGTCGTACTCAATATCCGACCTTATAATGTACTTGGCACCCTTTGTTACACTCGAGCCTTCATGCAATAATGCTCCCCGCGTCTCACCATGCGGAAAGATAGCGACACCACCCATAACTGGCCTCACGCGGTAGGCATTGAGCGTTCCCTCTAGCGGCGCTGGAATGAAAAAAGTTGTTTCTCCGCCCTCGAATTCGTCGTTCAGGTACAATAAGAAGGTAAATAATGAGCTCTGTTTCTTCGTTACAGGCGAATCGTCGTACACATATGTATCATCAGCCCGGATACCAGATGGCGGCCAAGCTCCATCAATATGGCATCTATATTCAGCACCGGGAACATACCGGTACACACGGAAACGCCGATTGAGGCCACGAGCCAAGCGCCCATTGACTGAGGCTGGCACAAAAGGAGAAATGCGTGACCAAAGTGTATCGTGAAATGCAGTATCGATGACCCAATAGAAATTGTGCGCCAGAACACTTGTATCCCCACCTTCACGAATTGGAGTATCAGGAAGAAAGCCAACTCTTTCTCCAACAGCGATAATCGCCTTGCACTCATCGGGTGAAAGAACATTCGTAGCGAGGCTGAGATTGGGTACGTTGGGATGCTTATGATGTGTAATCTGAGGATTGTCCAATGACAACGGGACAGTGCTAGGCTGAGAAGTATAAAGTATAGCCGGATGATGATTGGGGGGGTTGCGGAGATGGCCAGGTGTTGTTTCGATGATACGAAGAGAAGAGGCGACCGAACTTGGTGCTGAAGCAAAGATGGATTTATCTAAAACAGATTCGTATACTTTTTGTGGTTTAGTAGGAGGCCGCACATCCCATGTGGCCTGAAAAGCTATATGGGATAAAGACCCAGGTAGGGGCTTTGTGACGCTAATGTTTTCGTCAACCGGGCAGCTGACGCGTAGTACAGCATCAAGTACGCTGAGCAGTTCATCATCTTTTGCGGAGCGCTGAGGGTTGTCGATGCTTATACCTTTGGGCTGCGTGACAACGTCAAGGTCTCGCACCCATCGACACAGGGCACCCAGCTTGGGTTCTTCACCTCTGAGTCGCATCTCAGCGAGCAAAATCCTTGCCTCGAGGTACTTTTCATCAGCTAATGCGGCAGATACACGTGATGTAAGGTTTGCGTTCTCCGCTAAATGAATCTTAGCTTCACCATCTCTTGCAATGGCAGTGGTTGCGGGAAAGGGCTTACTGGTAGCATTGACGCCGGTAGTGCAGGATTGACGAAACTCATAGACTGCGGTTCGAAGATTTCTGCAAAGCTTAGACTTTGTCAAGCTGGGATATTGCGCCAGAGTCGTAAGTGTGTCAATTGTAATAGCTAGTTCTTCGTCTGAAATAACTGTCTGCAGACGCTTGATCTCAAATGGTTCGTCATCAGGTAGCGAAGCCGCCGCTGATGATGTCTTTGTGATTTTGATATGCTTTTGAGGGATTTTTACTTGAGCATTTCGCTTCCGTTTCATCGACTTGGATTGTGTCATTGCTGCTTAATGTATGTATACCAAACTGGCTTTGGATTTAAGAGATTTGATACGAGCTCTATTTGAGTAACTGGTCGACTGCAGCTCATGAAGAAAATTGAGAAGACTTTGTGCTGCCGCTTTCTGCCGACGGAATAACTAGGGTCCGACAGGCCAATGGAAAGCGCTGTAGGAAGAACATCGGCTACTTCAACGCCGAGTGCAAATTGACTTTTTATGAAATAGCTACCTGCCAAAATAATTTATGGTGGGGAATTTACCATATAAATATTATGATATCAGGATCTCAGAGAGAGAGAGAGAGAAGGGGGGGGGAGGGAATAGCATTCGACTTTGTGCTGCTACGAAAATGACGATGTACTCAGTACCTGCGACGACTAAGCAATCTTAGATTGCAAGCGAGGTGCATTATTCCTCCTTGGCCTTAAAAAGCTTACTTTTGCCTACCTGGTATTAGTTGAAATGGCGGATATTCGGGTAGGTACAATGTCACCTTCTCAATACGCCACTAATGATCCAATTGCCGATTATCTGAACCATAAGCTGAAATCAAGTGACTAAATGTTAGTAAACTGGAATCCTTGGTCCTTAGCAGTCAGCCCGAGTTTTTTTTTTTTTCCATATCGGCAATCATTTCAGTTTCTCCTCATTATCTGTCAAATTGTATCGCGATGCTATATCTTGAAGATATACTATATACCTCAGAAGTGAATCATGGTTCCCTTGACCCCTTTGTAAATATTACACTGTGCGAATCCTCGGTAATGGTTCACACGGATTATCCGGAGCTCACCATCTCAAAAATTGACACGAAATTACTTGTTAAGCTATGCCTAACCTGACAGACAGCATCTCGATTGTTAGTTGCCTGTCGGCGTAACAATCACCCTGTGTAACGTCTTGATCCGATTACTGTGATACACTATGAAGAGAGCAGAGGTACAACGGGAGCTTGAGAAATCGTCGAATCAGAAAACATAGTAAAAAGAGACTGAATTTGAACCATCAAGTCCATCAAAATATGTTAATGAAGAGAATAACCCCCGTAGCTAGCAGTCACATTTAGGCCGCCGTATTTTACCTTGTGGGATTCGTGGTACTCCTCCCGTTCTAGCTTACGTGGAGGATCCTGAAGCGCAAGGGTATTCCGAGACTTAAATACTTTCCTCATCCTCCGGTAAAGCAGAACACCCTACATCGGTCCCAACTCATCTATTCTTATATTTATTGGCCTTTAGAATATTTCATAACGTTTACTTCGCCACTTTCATCCCAGTCATTTATAGAGTGCTTCTGCTCGCGTTTCACTGATTTGGGTAGTAGTACGCTTGACGTATTCCGCATACACAGTTTCAGGTGCAAACGGCTTCATAGAATAGAATACGGGTTTATAAGTTTAATGAATTATCCCTAGAGCTTCGCTGTGGGATTTAAATCTATGGGAGAGACAAAAGAACCGTCCAGCTCATTCCATCGTGTTATTTCGGTACGATTTGCTTCAATCCAAGGTAAAATTTGTTTCCTTTGTACTCATTAGCTTTATGATCAACCTTTTACCATTTATGGCAAACAGCGCTTCGGTTAGTACAGGTATACTTACGACATAGATTTAAATTCTTTTGTTTGACCATGGGTCTTGACAGAGGGAAGATCCATATAACGCTCAAAGAGCAAGACTTCCTTACTTGCCGTTTGACTTGTCATTACGCAATATGTATATGTCGTGAGTTCATTGCTTTCAACCCAGTCGCAGTATGTTCTAAAATAAGTTAGCGTCAAGAACGAGATACAACATAGTGCTACTGTGAATTTGGAGAGCGCCATGCGTACTGCAACACTTTGACAAGATTTTGAACTGCTTTTTCGTTCTCGATGCACGTAAACTTGGCCAAAACTAGCACACCAGCTGTCGCGGTCGGAGCACGGTTCTTCCGCGTCAGAAATCCACCGATAGGTTGCCATAGAGTGGCAGTCTCCTTGTCTTCATAAAGTTCTTGGCCGCTCTCGGAATTATTGAAAAGTTTATGTTCCGAGGAGTTTTGCACAGTAGCAAGTACGCTTGCGTTGGGGAAAATTTCCATACGGCTGATCAGTTTAAAACCTGTGTCTAGCCCCAGATATCAATGAAAACACTCTAACTTGTTTATAACCAATGTATACGTTGCAATTACCAACCTTTCTTGGCTGCAGATATAAAGCATGCGCCAGCTATACATTGAGTATTAGGAAGTCGGAGATAAGCACTAAATTGTTGCCATCTGTTCACAATCTGTGCATCAACTTGGCGTTAGCAAGATTTTATAAAATGCTGCGATTGACTTAAATTCCTTGTAATATATGTAGAATGCATTTGAAGGCAATTACGCACCTGCTCTGTCTTACTATCTTTCACTTTTGCAGTCGTTAGGATAGCCACGTTAGCCGTTAATGACGAACTCATTGTCGCTTATTTGCCCTTGGGATTCAAAACCGTCCTTCGTGGTATGCTTAAAGAGGGGCTTTTCAAACAACGGGCTTGATCAGTTAGCTATATATAGAAGAGGATGCCAGTGCAACCTCGGCATTGTGGGAATCAGAACGTTATTAATCATGGGTTATGCCTATTTAGGAACAAAATTCGCTCCTGGACCTCGGTGTAATTGTAAAGAACTAGGCCTAACACATCACCGTAAAAACAAATGCTGTGGCAGAGCTGGAACGCTACAAAACTACCGTTTGTGTAGTTGGGAAAATATACACAGCTTCTTAAGTAGGGAGTGAAATATTGCTTATTCCATAACATACGTAACAGTTCTTTCTACCTACTACCACATGTTTTATTCTTATGGGTGAATATTCTTTGCAAATTAGATTCCAGAAATTCGCGCCAAGGGACGGTATCAAACACAACAATGGTTGTTTCGTGGTAAGTAACTTTGGACATGTCTGCTTAAAGCTTTTACTATTAAATTTGTTCCTCGATTTTTGTATTTGTTTTAATTACCCGAAGGGGAAGAATAGCATTGTTGTAAGTTACGGCCCTTGGATAGATTCTGTTGAAATAGGTCTCTATTTCTGTACAGCTGAAGCTATCTAGAAGGGAAAAACAAACAACAAACGACCCGGAAGACAAGGTCTTCTTGTGCAAACGGCGACTGGGGCAGCTACGGCTTGTCAAAGGGGATCACGTGTGGTCACACGTGATTCTCAACAGATTCAATATGAACATTTTCTAAATCATGCGGCTTATCAAATACTAAGTACGAGGACTCCTCACTATGCAAGCTAGTACTCTCGAATACGTATACGGAACACGGAGCACATGTATTCCGTAGTTCGTATATCTCAGCTTCTCAGTACAGATGCGCTCGAATGGTGATCGGCCCACATTAGTGCGTAAGCTTTGATCGGATTTCGCCAATCCCGATCTACTTACTCCGTATTTGCAGACGTATATCTTGCACACGGAAACCATAGCGTCACAAATTACAGTTGCTAAATCAGATATTGAATACTATTTAATATCAAAACTTTTTTTCTCCTCTTGGGTTTTATTAAACTACTTTCAGTCATGTCTTTTCAACCATCCGATGCGCACTCCACGCTCTCAGTAACTGAGAAGACATTCAGTTCGTATGACGAGAACCAAGGCAAGGCCTACGCCTCTGCCCGTCCCGATTATGATACTAGTGTATATCAAACAATTGTAAACCACCACAAGTCTACAGGAGGTCAATTCGATACTATTGTAGATGTTGGTTGTGGACCTGGTCCGGCTGCAAGGGGACTTGCTCCATACTTTGCCAACGTCATTGGGCTCGACCCCTCTGAAGGCATGGTGGCAACTGCCCGCACCTTTGGCGGGGTTTCTTTGGCGTCACGACCCATTCGGTTTGAGATATCAACGGCGGAGGATCTTGGTGCACACCTAACAACTCCTATTGGCGATTCAAGTGTTGATCTCATAACCGCGGCAAATGCTGCCCATTGGTTCGATATGCCGCGGTTCTGGCTGGCAGCTGCCCGCGTCCTCAAACCTGGAGGCACGGTTGCGCTTTGGACAAGCGGTGAAGTGCGCGCTCACCCATCTATGCCAAATGCCGCTGCAATTCAAGCAGCATTGGATGATCATTCGGAGACTTATCTGAAAGCATTCTATGTACCAGGCAATTACATGGTACGTAACAGATATGCCGACCTGCCTTTACCGTGGTCGATCGCGCAACAAATTGAAGCATTTGACAAAGAAAGTTTTGTACGAAAAGAGTGGGCAACAGGAGAGAAATTTGTTGCCGGGGAATCTGAGGTGGATTTGGACACATTTGAGAAAATCATGGCAAGTGGCAGTCCTCAAACGCGATGGCGCCAAGCCCACCCCGATGCCGTCGGCACCGAGAATGATGTTGTGAGAATCTTACGGAGGAGGATTGAACGTCTACTCCGAGATGGTGGCGTGGAAGAAGGGAAAGAAAAGATTCGAGGCACCGTTCATGGGGCCATGTTGTTAATAAAAAAGAGGGTGTAATAATGCGCAGTAACTGTGTAGCTGCTTCTTATTTGTTCTACAGCTGCTGCTCCGGAAGCTTATTAAACTTATCAATTGGCTAGTCTGGAAAACAGCATCAACAGTGTATGAGCAAAATCCTTAGTTTTGCATAGATTATGTGATTCTTCATAACAGCAACATAAATTCTCCAATACAAATCGTGTAAGTCAAGTATCAGTCATCTTCATCAAATACAAATGAACCGGTCCGAGCACAGGCCTGAGAGGCTAACTACCAAACAACGGACAGAAAAAAATATCTATGCAGCATAACTGTCTCGCATGCTAATGTCAGTTGTGAAGTGCAGACATAGAGAAACTGGGATTGCACGGGTAGTTTCACATAGCTTATTAAGTGCTTTGTCCTGCTCTCAATCACAATGGCTCTGCAGTACGAACTTTCCTTATTACTATCAGTGGTGGAAATTAATTCAAAATTTAGAGCAAATAGTCCCGTCGCAACAATTATAACACTTATCCTGCTTTGATCTTGCGCGCTTCTTCAAATACCTCCTGTGCCTTGTCGTATCTCTCTCCATACATCCAGAATCCGATCACCGCCGACTCTCGCAGCTGGATTTTTCCATACTCATCCGCTTTACCCAGTTGATTGACCCAAGTCCAATATAACTGCTCTTTCCAACCTTTCTCGTACCAGCCGTTGAGATCTTTTTGCGGAGCCTTGTTTAACGTGGGTAATACCGGCTTTCCATTATCATGGATTAATAGGCTAAGATCATGGCACATGGCAACAAAAACATTGTCTGCTTCATCGAAAACTTCTCTTATCCTGTTAGCAGTATCTTGGCCAACAATAGGGTCTATGAAAGTAGAGAGTTGGCCAGTCGCGACATTGTACCATGGCCTAACGCGAGCCGCTCCATTCGTTGCATCTGAGGATTGCGGAAATTGAGGGTGCCTTCTTAACAAACCCTCCGGGTTTTCGATATCCGAAAGGCCAATGCTGGAGACGGGAAAATGATCATTCGGGAACGGATGCGATTTATTTGGTCTCAAAACTCCACAGAAGTGGCATGCATCTGCAGCCAATAGAATAAAAGTGTCTTTATCGTGTCCTGCAGCTGTACTAGTAGTCCTCGCCAGAGCACTTAGGTGGCCATGATCATGGCCCGGGGTATCCAAGAGGTAGAAGGATCCGTCACAGTAAAAGTCAAGCGCAGGAAAGCCTCCAATTTTGAAGGTAGATTTGCTAAAGTCAATCTCATTATTGTAGCGTCCAACGAAATCCGATGCGAGAAATACAGCTTCAGCCTCGCCAGTGACGTCAGGCTTTAGGGCTGCTACTTCCTTTCCGTAGTGTATAGTAGTGCTGGGCGGAAATAGTGACACATTCCCTCTATGGTCGAAGTGAGAATGGCTCCAGATGACGTCGTTTATATCATTCAAAGGTATATCATTGTCTTTCAGTACTTCGGGGACATCCTTCTCAACTTTAACGCCGACACAAAACGCAAGCGGATCTCGAACTTTCGATGGTAGGTTCCACCAATCTTTTCGGATGCCCAGGTCAAAAAGAGCCATTTTCCCCAAGTTCTTATTTTCGATCAAAAAGGCTATGTCGCCCCCATTCATGACCTCATGGCCTTCGGGAACTGGGTCTAAGAATAACGCCGACGGAAGTGTCATCACCCCAATCTCCTCTATAAGACGCACTGTAACTGTCTGGGCTGATGGCGGCGCACTCAGCCACCGTAGATGATTTGACATATTGTGGAATGTTTCCCAAGAGGCGGCTCTAGGAAACTAAGGCCGGAGCGGCTAGAAGTAATGACCAAGTTCAGGATATGCATTGCCTGATCTTAGATACACAAAGACTTATATACTGATTCGACAGATTATAAATCGAGCTACTCTGTAGGAGTAGATTCTGTCAATTCTAAAGATTGGCTCCGATTAGGGGTTGCTTTGTAAACATCGTTGGCATCCGTCAGAGGTAGAGATGAAGTAAAAGAAAATAAAGCGAACTGAGCCGCTCTACCTAATCTGATTCGTGGGAATTGTTATTGCGCCAAGAAGACAGGGGCCAACAGCTCACTCTCAATGCCGATTGTGGTCAGAATGGTCAGACTGGGTTTGGATGGCTTAATAAGTCGTATTGCTAAAGTGGTCAGATGAGGGGTCAGACAGTCAGCCACTTAGGTCG
The DNA here is from genome assembly GCF_000170995.1 of Trichoderma virens Gv29-8. NCBI lineage: Eukaryota > Fungi > Ascomycota > Sordariomycetes > Hypocreales > Hypocreaceae > Trichoderma > Trichoderma virens. Next base: position 27,713 of record NW_014013681.1, read on the forward strand.
CCAGCATCGTGACTATTAGCAGCTCTTGAACTTGATTGTAATCCCTCTCTGCAGGCAATTCAATGCCTATACTCTTTCAAACATCGCACAAAGATTGGAAGGGATGCCAGACCAAAAGATTAGGTAAATATAGCAACCATAAATCAGAGAACTTACCATAGCACATTCCGCCTACACATGAGGACAAATACTAATATTATAGGATAATTCGGAACCTTTATTGCTTTATGTTATCACTTACTTAGAAAATCCAACCGCTTTACCTATATAGTAGATTATAGTGAGCGCGACAGCAGAGGTTCCTCACCTCTAGATACCCTCCAAAAATTTGTTTCCTCCAAGATGTCATCCGTTACCAGCCAGCTCCACTTGGTAGCAAATTCTTCTTGCATTTCCCAGCCCCTCCGGTCCCAGGGAGTTTTTCCCCAGACTTTTAATTTTCCAGACACCATATCGTCCCAAAATTCGTAAGAATCAACTGCATCTCCAGCTCGCAGAAGGTTGTCCCGAAATTGAGGGAAAGGGAGGAAGTCAATGAATGGGAGGTGGGGCTTGTAGGCTTGAAGAGCAGTCGGCGTGAGTGCGGGAGGAGTGGGAGTAGATGGTTGGATATTAATGCCAGGAATAAGGCGGTTACAGTCAATAGCAAGAATGTATCTGTTAGTTAACAGCGCTGCCAGGGTCGACATCCCCTGTAGAGTGATAGCTAGATCCGTTCTGAGTGACGAAAGAGGTATGACACTTCGATTTCCATCTTCTTGGATTCTAACCAATCTTAGCATTCAAGAATCAGACTGTATATCAACGTCCAAGGAGGGCTGAATCATACGTATAAGATCCATCACACCGTTTTGTTTGTAATTTGTCGCAACAGATAGCTGAGATCAAAGTGTGCATAGGTACAGATGTGGAAGTAGGCAATACTTCTGTGTAGACGGAATTCTGTCCTCCCTCTGAAGTTCTCTCTTTCAACTGGCTCTTTTGAATAGCTGTATTATGAGAATGGGGAACTATTTTGACTTCTTTTGATCCAAAAGTTTCTGAAATTTCTTTCGCTCGGGACTTTCTTCGTCGCCCATGCTTGGATCCTAAATGTTTTAATTTAGTCGGTGTATCAAGGGCCTTTGGAGACAGCAATATCTACGAACTATGGGCTCTCTGAGCAAGTCTATTTTGTATCCGTTTTCTTTTTGCTTTGTCTGTAACGTGTGTCCAATCATCCTCGTGGGCTGATTTGATGAATTGTTTCCACTGGCTGGGCATCTTACTAGTCGCTGGTGCTGTTATCAGAATCGGGTTCTCCAATTCTCTGACCTGTTCTGACCACTCCTTATAAGCCTACTTAGTGCGTTCCTTGCAATGATTAGGCAGCAAGAGTGGCGCAATACTTCTTTGACACCGCTTAATCCATCCTTTACTCGTCTCATCTGTGGAGCTGTCGACTAATCAGCATTTTATAGGTAGTGAAATTTACCACCCCCAAGCTGAGCTTTAAAAGTCCGTCTCCGAGGTAATCCCGCGAGCAGGAAGAGTAAATAGTGTAGATAGTGCTTTTTATTTCATGAATTGTGAACAGTACCTAGCAGTAATGTGCTCTCATAGAACCCACTATACAACATGCACTTTGAACCTGTGTATCGGTCTTAACTACATTACTGTGTGCAAAGCGTGTCAGCATCTCATTCGGCGCAGTTACTTGTCTGACTTTTCAATGCACCCCAGCAGTAAAAGTAGAATGAGCTCTTAGCTGCATCCATCAGGCATAAAAGCAACTGCGCCATATCGGTTGGGCAAGGGTTTCCCGTGGCGCTTTTCATTGCACCTAGGTCCTCGTGAGTGGTGTGTTGTTACAGACTACTCTATTTCGTATTATCAATTGTAACTTATGTTTGTGACATTTCTTCCCTTATTAACTCGGCATACTTCCGAAATACCGATATTTTTTTTGTACAAAAAATGAATTCGTTCAACAACTCAGCTAAGTTAGAGTCTACTATGCGGGTATTCACTGCTTCAATACTTACTAGGTATTATTGGCCTAATGAAAATAGTCTACCCTATACCTTAATTTCTGCGTGTGGCGTTAGTTTCAATGTAAAGGGTTATGTCCATTTTTAATTTGAGGTGCGCATATTTGGGTAGATAATACTTATGGGTAGCTGGCTACGAATAATAAATATCTCGTAACACAAGAGTACCGTACGAATTAATTAATCTGCATCGTATAGCAGCCACAACAAGACTATTAAGCAATATCATTTAAGTATGCTGATGGGCGATGTCTTAGCAAATGACTTCGAAGCTGCTAATCGTAAACGAATATTGGTTTTGGTTATGTTCTGAATTGGCACTGTCAATTGGTTCTTCATGGGGGAACATGCTTTGTATAGCAAGCCGAGTCCTCGGTAACCGCAATGATCTCACACGGCAGGTCGAGATTAATTACGTGAATAAACGCCCTCAATTTTTCCAATGCTTCAGTACTTTTCAGCCATGACGCCATGCTTTTTATAGATCGATATGTTATTTACGAGGAGCGCAGAGATGTCAGCTTCAAAATAATGGCCCTACAAGGCATACGCATGATTTGTCCGTGGTTCTGTTATCTACAATACTGAAACGAACCATAGTGATGAGACGATGTAATAAAAGAGCCCGACTGTTGAACATCAGTACATAACGCAGTGGCAACATTTACGGTGGGGTTATTCAATAATTTACACGGAAATATAATCAACTAGCCCTATCATAGTCAAGAGAATACCCCTAACAAGATGCATATAAAAACTAAATTCAGAAATAGAATGGCTAATTAGTTGTGAGATTTGTTCTTCATTCGTCGTTTACAGGTAGCTGCAGCCGAACTACGGAACGCTCACAAATGTATGTATGACATGATCTGATCTTATGCATTTTGCCAAATTAACATTTGGCTCCGAAGATATTCTTCAAATAAGACTAAGATCAACGTGTTTCTGTTGACAAAAGAGTTGAGGGGGGGCTTATAGTTGCAAATTTCATTTTATCAATTTAGCGCTTCTTTTTTCTTCTTTTTTCTTTTTCTTTTCTTTTTTTTTTTTGCTTGAGGCATCACATTTTCATATGTTTCTAGAACCAGTACCATACGTTGAATTCTTGCAGCAGATTATTATTCATATATTCTATTGAGGAATGTGGATACTGTAACAGCGTATTTGGAGATACTCATCTCTCCTGGATGTTACAGCTGCAACTTCGTATTATGGTCCAAATTAGGAAAGTTGTACCCTGGCTGCATACGTTCCATAACCATGTTAGAACTGCTCACAAAGAATCACAGATTTAGATTACATATATCCATCGCATCAAGTAATGTCCTCTGTGCACACTCTCGGCCTGAGCCATTTTCACATTATTAATTGAAGTGTGGAATCATTCAATTTGGATAGGGGTTCAGATGCTGATTTATAATTTTGTAACTATGAGATATAGGACATGTAATTCCTACTAGCAATATGTAGAAAAATATATATATATACACGTGTGCGTGCGTGTGTGTGTGCTGTTGTTGTTATAACGCTTTTCTCTACTTATCTTACAACCATAACGACTTTTCACTCTCTACTGGAAGGCGAGTAGTGTTGTTCGCCTAATATTTCCGAAACTCCTGCAAATCCCCCCCAAAATGATTGGTTTTATTACTAAAAGAACCCTTGGAGTTTCTTCCTTTCTTTGCGGAACCCTGCTATTTATGGGAGGTCAAACGGCACCCGTCACTCAAGGAATATCTCAAAATACAACGACCATCGCGGGTGTCACCGTTATTGACACACCTATTGTGCGCGATGCACAAGCTTTTGCTCGCCAACACACGATCGATTCCATTTATAATCATGTGATGAGATCCTGGTTACTCTCTGCAATCATCATTAACGCCAACGAGACACTACGCAACACTGTTGACCTAGAAGTCCACGCAGTAGCCTCACTTCTTCATGACATAGGCTTAGATCCGGCTGCAAACTCTCCTGTGGTTAGCCCAGATCGACGTTTTGAAGTCGATGGTGCCTTCGCTGCCAGAAAATTTGTCGAGGAGCACGAGATAGGTCAAACTTGGGACAGTCACCGGTTGCAACTTTTATGGGATTCTATCGCACTGCATGCCACATTTACTATCGCAGATTACAAAGAGTTCGAGGTGCAGCTTGTCAGTAAGGGGGCAGTGACAGATTTCACTGGGCCAGTTTATCCGATAACACAACTCGATTGGGACACGTTGGTGGCACAATTTCCACGAACCAACTTTGGAACAAATTTCAATGAATCTATTATTCATCTCTGCATGAACAAGCCAAACACGACTTATGGTGAGGCAACTTTTCATATCTTGTATTTTAATATCTACTAATATACACTAGACAATTGGATGCAGCCGTTCGGTGATCGATATGTCGCCGGTTATTCTTCAAAGGGCCATGACTTGATCGATAGTCCAGTTTATCCCTAAGAGATGTTCCTATTCTTCATCCAACTTTAGTTTATTGATCGAGGCCGATAGTTCTATCTATATAGTTCAAGCAGTTATTCAACATTAACTTGCCGAATATTATAACAATGATGTTATTATTCATGTATTTTCAACCCACATAATCTTATTTGTAGAGCCGTTCCTTAATCACTTCGTTGTTCGTATTGCTGATGCATAGAAAACAGCCCCAACGCTCCGCTAATTTCCTAGCACCTTCATCGGACGCTCAATTAAGAAACAAGGTTTGCGTAGACAAATGGAAGAGCTAACATCATTCAATTGTGTGGTGCGTCCGCGTCGAGCACCTTACTATTCGGCAGATCTCCATGCAGCGATGCATTGTATACACAAGACTGATTCAATAGCAACACCATGCTGCGCACAGTGTATACCATTTTCAGACGAGTGATAAGATAGATATATAGTTATGTTGTAATGACAAAGTATAATGAATTTGCCAATTCGAATGTGTGATTAGGTGAAAGATTGGGCGATTAGGAGAATCAATGTGGCAGGAGCACCTAGATATAAAAGAATCGCCGTTACGGTGGACCGGACGATAATACCAGGATATGAGCTTCCGACCGGATATAATCTACAGGAGTGTGGTGAATTCTCAAGAAATTTGAATCGGCTATACACCAGAATACACAGTTTGACAATCTATATCCATTACTTTATTATATCATTTAAGCATAATTTATTATTGCGATGGAATTCCTATGGCTTTTCCTCCCTGTAATTACTAAGCTCTAGAATACGAGTAATATGCTCGTATTATCCAAGCATTTTTTTTTCCCTCTAGCCTTAGTTATAATAGATGTACTCCGTACCGGTTTTACATACGTCTGACGAATGGATGTACTTATTTTCATTTGGTATTAGTCAAATATTTAACCCACCCATATTACTTGGTAGTAGTATAGTCTATGGACACCTCTGTAGGGTGTGGCGGGACGGCTTCGAGCTATACCAAAAGTTCCGACAGGGTTCCAAGGTGCCCGCTAGAATTTAGGAGCCCCCATTTCTATGGTGCACAAGTTGGCTACCTATATATGCGCTTCAGTCCCCTTAGTGTTATCTTTGCTGTAGATCCATCTTTTTTTTCCATATGAAGCCCATGTGAATGTAGTCACCATATCCACGACATACCAAAGTCCAGCAGAGTGATAAGGGCAGGAGAGTTGCATATATTCTGATGCTAAATTGGAATTAAGCATGAATAGGCCACCTGGCAAACGAGATAGCGAGTCTTCATGGAAAGGCGCGGATGCTGATGCTACCTCTCCGCCGGTCGCTGGACGCGAGGGACTGAAATCGCGCCTCGTCGGCAATGAAGATAACAGTAACGACGTTCTCACGCTGCCGGAATCGCCTCCTCACGAATCAGCTTTTGCCGGCTTAAAAATAGATGAGAAGCAGATCATCAAGGCTCAGCTTGACTCACCTAGTGTCAGCGTAAACTATTTTACGCTCTATCGTTATGCAGACGTTTGGGATTGCCTCATTATCACCATCAGTGCTCTTTGTGCTATTGCTGCTGGTGCTATACTTCCTCTATTATCTGTATGTAGAATACTGAGTTGACTCTCCCCTTCGTGTCTCCATCTCTCTCTGTTTACTAACCTGATGTTAATTGTGTAGATTCTGTTTGGGCAATTGACATCGGCATTTCAGAGGGTATCTCTTAATACTATCGCGTATCACGATTTTGAGGCGCAGTTGAATAAGAATGTTCTGTACTTTGTCTACATCGGCATTGCCGAATTCGCAACAGTCTACGTCTCGACCGTAGGTTTTATATACACCGGAGAACATATCACTCAAAAAATTCGGCAAGAATATCTCAAAGCCATTCTTCGCCAGAATATTGCTTATTTCGATAACCTTGGAGCCGGTGAGATTACTACACGCATAACCGCCGACACCAATCTCATCCAAGATGGCATTTCTCAAAAGATCGGCCTTACTCTCACAGCAATTGCCACATTTATTACCGCATTCATCATTGCCTACGTTAAATATTGGAAACTCGCCCTCATCTGTACATCAACAATTGTGTGCCTGCTACTGATCATGAGTGGAGGTTCTAATTTCATTATTCGGTTCAGTAAGCTGTCGTTTCAAAGCTTTGCCAACGGCAGCACTGTTGCCGAGGAAGTCATAAGCTCTATCCGAACGGCCACCGCATTCGGAACCCACGATAGACTCGCACGACAATATGATTCGCATTTAAGAGCAGCTGAAATATCCGGAATCAAAATGCAGGTCATCCAAGCGGTCATGATCGGCTCTCTTTATGCAGTAATGTTCTGGAATTATGGTCTTGGATTTTGGCAAGGATCCCGCTTTCTAGTCAATGGGGAGGCTGACGTTGGCCAGATCTTGACCATCCTGATGGCTATTCTCACCGGCTCCTACTCTTTAGGAAACGTCGCTCCGAACACCCAAGCTTTCAATAGCGCCGTGGCTGCTGCAGCTAAAATATACAGCACTATTGATCGCCAATCGCCTCTTGACCCGGCGGCTGAAGACGGGGAAACGCTCAAACATGTTGAAGGTACCATTGAACTACGAAGCGTAAAACACATATATCCTTCTCGACCTGATATCCTTGTGATGGATGACATAAGTGTACTCATTCCAGCTGGTCGCACAACTGCACTTGTTGGTCCTTCTGGCTCTGGCAAGAGCACTATCATCGGGCTGGTTGAACGATTTTACAATCCTGTAAGCGGCGAGATCCTCCTGGATGGGCATAATATTCAGTCCTTAAACCTTCGGTGGCTTCGTAACCAAATTTCGCTCGTTGGGCAAGAGCCTGTCCTGTTTTCCGCTACCATTTTTGAAAATATTAAATTTGGTTTGACCGGCACTCCATTTGAGAATGAGCCTGAGGAAGCGAAACAAAATCGGATTGAAGAAGCGGCCAAGATGGCCAACGCACATACATTTATCACTTCCCTGCCGGATGGATATGGCACACATGTTGGAGAACGAGGCTTCTTGCTCTCAGGCGGCCAAAAACAGCGAATTGCTATTGCTCGTGCGATCGTTGGGGACCCAAAGATTCTATTACTGGATGAAGCCACGTCGGCGCTGGACACTAAATCCGAAGAAATCGTACAAGCTGCTCTTGACAAAGCTGCTGAGGGGCGCACCACCATCACAATTGCACATCGACTATCCACCATAAAAACGGCCGATAATATTGTCGTCATAGTTGATGGTAAAATTATGGAACAAGGGACTCATGAAGAATTACTCTGTACCAAAGGCGAATACTTCAAACTCGTGGAAGCCCAGAAATTCAACGACCTCAAAGAAGCCCAATACAAGGGAAAGGGGTTTGTCGAAAAAGATGAAGCCGCAGAATCAGATATCTCTACAGAGACTATTTCCCGGGTCCCAACACCTCATAGCAAAGGATCCGAGGCGACGACGTACAACGAAAAGTCAATGGCAACACCTAGGCAGCAAACCTTGGCCGATCAATCAATCGTCTCTCAGGCTGAAGGGATGACTGAGGCTAAAAATCATCTATTACCATGGAGCCTGATTAAGTTCACTGCGTCTTTTAATAGACCTGAGCTCGTGTTGATGATTATTGGCCTTGCCTTCGCAATGTTGGCTGGCTGTGGCCAGCCGTCTCAGGCTGTTATCTATTCGAAGGCGATCAATACATTGTCGCTGCCGCCGCTCCTTTACGAGAAGCTCAGACAGGATGCCAATTTTTGGTCTCTGATGTTATTTATCCTCGGTATTGCCCAATTTGTTCTCTTTTCTATACAAGGCGTCTGTTTTGGAGTCAGCTCAGAAAGGTTACTTCGCCGTGCTAGGAGCAAAACTTTCAGGGTTATACTACGGCAAGACATTACTTTTTTCGACGAACATACTACTGGTGCTCTAACATCCTTTCTCTCCACTGAGACCAAATACCTTTCCGGTATCAGTGGAGTAGTACTGGGCACTATTTTGATGGTGTCGACGACGCTGACGGCATCCATGGTCGTTGCCCTGGCCATTGGATGGAAACTGGCTTTAGTATGTATCTCCATCGTGCCTGTCCTCTTGTTTTGTGGCTTTTGTAGGGTCTCGATGCTTGCTCGATTCCAAGCCCAGTCCAAGAAAGCCTACGAAAGGTCCGCCAGCTACGCTTGCGAGGCAACCTCGGCTATCCGCACGGTAGCTTCGCTCTCTCGTGAAGACGATGTTTTGGCCACCTACAAAGCCCAGCTTGAAGACCAAGCACGAGTTAGTTTTTTTTCTGTGCTGAAGTCTTCATTTTTTTATGCGTTATCACAAGCACTAACCTTTTTTTGCATGGCCTTGGGATTCTGGTATGGTGGCACACTGCTCGGAAAGCACGAGTATACCATTTTCCAATTTTTCGTCTGCTTTAGTGAAGTCATATATGGCGCTCAAGCCGCAGGCTCAGTCTTCTCCAACGCTCCAGATATCGGAAAAGCTAAGAATGCAGCTGCTGAGCTGAAAAATCTCTTCGATCGCAAACCATCAATTGACGTATGGTCTAAGGAAGGCGAGAACATCGACAAAGTTGCAGGATCTATTGAATTCCGCAATGTTTATTTTAGATATCCTACACGCCCCACACAGCCCGTGCTTTCTGGCCTTAATCTGACGGTCAAACCTGGGCAGTTCGTGGCTTTGGTTGGCGCCAGCGGATGTGGGAAGAGCACAACGATTGCGCTGCTTGAGCGCTTCTACGCTACGCTGTCGGGTTGCATATATGTCGACGGCAAGGATATTTCACAGTTGAATGTTAATTCATATCGAAGTCAGCTTGCTCTCGTCAGTCAAGAACCAACGCTTTATCAGGGCACCATTCGCAGCAATATTCTCCTCGGCAGCAACGATCTGAGCGTAACGGAGGAGCAGGTGATTAAGGTTTGCAAAGATGCTAACATATATGACTTCATTCTTTCGCTTCCGTACGTATTTCCTACGACCCAACCTCTCTTCTTTGACAATTGTAATTTTGCTTTTATTGACTCGCATTGCAGAGAGGGCTTGGACACGCTGGTTGGTAATAAGGGTACCATGCTATCCGGTGGACAGAAGCAGCGTGTTGCCATTGCCCGGGCGCTTCTTCGAGATCCCAAAATTCTCCTACTTGATGAAGCAACGTCGGCTCTTGACTCGGAGTCAGAGCGAGTGGTCCAAGCAGCTTTAGATGCTGCCGCGCGGGGCCGCACAACTATCGCAGTGGCTCATCGTCTCAGTACGATTCAAAAGGCCGACGTCATTTACGTATTCGACCAAGGCCGTATTGTAGAAAGTGGAACACATCATCAGCTAATAAAACAGAAGGGTCGCTACTACGAGCTGGTGAACCTGCAAAGAATCGAAGATGCGGCCTAGAAGTGTCTTATTTAGCGTTTGCTGTAATCTTTTGATAGCTCAAATACAATATCGTATCTCAATCGCCTAACAAGGATATTAGTTATCATTTTGTTAAAATCCATTATAATACATGTTGAGCCCGAACCCAGATGGACAATGCCATAGGTATACGCAAGCACATTGTCTTATTCTGGCACCAGCGCTTCCGATTCAGAAAATTTTAAGGCGACTTAACTTAAATATATTGTTGAGTTATATAATGAGCTGCTTGCGTGGGGATATGTACTGTTGCGTGCTTTTAGAACAACTGCAGACAACCAGCAGTATTGGCTACATTTTTAACCAACACGCCCCATTTCCCTATTCGCTCGTAGACTTTTCCCAACAGCATCCTGCACGATTTTTGGAAAGCTGTTCTCCGCAAGATAGTTGATGGCTTTCTCTGTGCTTCCTCCTGGAACGCAAACATCTTTCCTTAAAGTGTGTATAGACCTATCTGTTCCCTGCGATAACAACCCGGAGCCCACGCAAGACTGAACGATCAGACTGCGGGCAATGTCTGTCGGTAAACCATGAGACTCTGCTGCAGTAATCATGGATTCGATAAGATAATAAAAATGTGCCGGGGCGGAACTAACAAGAGTTAGTACCGATCATATAGCATACCTATTTGCAAAACGTGCAGGCTCATTTCCATTCCACTTATGCACGTCATGATCTTTGCATATTTGGTATGGTTTGTATCCATGAAGGCAACAGAAATGAAAGGATTATGCAACATACCCAGATATTGCTGCGACTACATCAAGCAGGGATTCCTGAGGAAGGACGCTAATTGCTGGGGATACCTCGCGGAACACGGCAGCGACAAGCTCTATCCGTGAGAGTGCGCTGTCGCTTGGAAATAAAGCCGTAGCTCCTTGGCGACACATAACAGGCGTATTAGGCATTGATCTTACAACTGGAGTTTCTTCAGGAAGCCAGCTCTGGAGCTGAGCTACTGAAATCCCAGGACACATTGTAACCACAGTTGGCCGTGATGTTACATCAAGAGTTTTAATGATGCCAGCCAACTCTAGGCAGACCTTTGGCACATCTATTGGAAGAGTACAGATAAGAACAACATGAGAGTCGGATTGTTGTGAGGTGGCTGTACTCCAAATGGCCGGGTCCAGATTATTACTCGTAACAGTAGCAAGGGGAAACTTCGCTTTCAATTCGTCGATTCGCTCCTGTCGACGAGCGGTAACCGAGATTTTGCATCCATCTCTCCAGCTAGTATTTGTTGAATAAATTCCACTTATGAGGGCCTGTGCGAGACATCCGCCTCCTATGAATGTGAGTTGATTAGGCGTTGACTTTTCGGATTCCATAGCTTTTAAATTGGGGTATGTCGAAATCTCATCCGGGAACTATTTGAGTATGTTTGGCGTAGAAGAGCTGAATAGAGCGATATCAAGAATTCTCAAGATAATCTCTATTATAATTTTTCAGTAATGTGTACTGGCTTCAATGATATGAAGACAAATGAGTACCCACTTTTTTGGTGCTTATACCTGGACGCGATAGATTCAATGCGAATGATGGTGCGTATTGCAGTTTCCTGATCCTTATTTTAACAAAAGAGGGATGCATTAAAAAAAAACCCCCCTTGATTTTCGTATTCAATTATGTACCATCTGGTAACTCGCTTATTAAATTACATAATGGACTTGGCCAAAAATTTACTATTCAAGGGGCTCGTTCTAAATGCCAACCACGTAAGTGTTCTGTTCTATTACAGGAGTAGAGCGACGAGGATCGAATCGATGGTCCAAAGCTACGCTTGCACACTTCGCCTCCGCAGCTCCCGGGCTTTAACAAAGGTTCCTCCCTTACTCGAGAGAAAAGATCCTTCGAAATGCACCTCCCTAATCTAGTGGTTTGGTTCTGAATAATAGCTCCGTACTAATGCTCCGTACGCGCATACGAAATCTTGGAGTAGCGTGAGTTATCTTACTTTCTACTTATCGGCCCATTATAAAGGCGGATCACTCCACATGGGGAAGACGAACGGCAAGGTTCCGTAAACCAAGCTCGGATCACCAAAACTAAAAAGAAAGGGAAGAACAAGTGATATTCTTGGTGGTAATGGAAATTCCGGATAACGATTGACAATGCCTGCACCAGATGATGGCCTAGAGTCTTCACCTCTCATACGGGCATCTGACGAAGATACAGAGAGCAGAGAGCAACAGAAAGCGAACACCTTCAAATGGGGCAAAGTTGCTATTCAAAATGCTGTTTTGGCAGCAACTTTTCTCGTCCTATATGCATTCGCCGACATCTTGAGGTATATATCAACAGTTCGTCTTGTCGAACTTGGCATTTGTCGCGAGCATTTTCTCCAAAGCGACCCCCAATCTGAAGATTATTATGGCAATATTCCAGAGCATCTCTGCAAGCTACCAAGCATTCAGCAACGGCTCGCACACCTACGTGGCTATTTGGCAGCTTTGGAAGCCATTGTTGGCTTAGTCTTTACACTCCCATACGGCCTCCTTGTTGACCTCTTTGGAGAACGCCTGGTTGCTGGGATCAACGTTATAGGATATTTGCTCTCCTGCGCATGGATTATTGTGGTTTGCTACTGTTGGCAGTTCTTCCCCATATGGAGCGTCGTGCTAGCGCCACTATTCAGAATAATTGGTGGCGGATCACCAATTCTCTCATCTATCATATACTCAATTGCAGCGAAAAGTATTCCGGATTCTAGCAGGTAGATCCCCCCACGCTAACATCCAATTTGGGGCTATGGACGCTAACTGTGGTCACAGATCTCTGTGTTTCTTTTTTTTCATGGCTGCGCAACTCCTGACCGAAATCATTTCAATCATGGTGGCGGCGCAATTACTTGACCACGATCTTCTATTTACACCCATGATTATTAATTTTCCTGTCAGCCTTTTATGCCTTGCCACGCTTTCTTTCATCCGCCCCTGCGCGACTCATCCTGCCGCTCCACTGCCGAGAGATGGATACGAGTCAGAGAGAGGATCAGCAACAAAGGTTCTTGGGTCTATTCGAGGCAGCAGCCACATTCTTTCGGAACTTTTACAAGACCGTAATGTTGTTGCACTACTTGCCACAGTCCCTGTGGCCAAGCTCGTGAACCCTGTTACCGAGCTAATGCTTCAGTATATCCCAAAAAAGTTTGACCTATCGCTTGCATCAGTCAGTTAGAGATCCACATCCTTCCTCTTACGTTGCCCTATTTTCTCACTGGTAGCCAGGCTAGCCGAGCATTGTCCATCCAAGTAGTCGAAAGTTTGATCCTTCTCATTGTCATTCTACCAATCCTCAAGAAAATTTTCGAAGTCAGGCTCCATATTGTATCTGCAAAAGCGGACCTATTCATTGCCCAATATGGGTTCTTGTTCATGAGCGGTGGCTGCATCATTATGGCGTTATCTCAATCATTGGCGGCATTTATTTCAGGTTGGGAGTATTTAGTCGCTCATCGTACTCAGCATCCAGCTAACTGTAACCTCGCAGGGCTTTTAGTATTCACATTTGGTTGCAGCACGCGGCCAGCTCTACAGTCTCTACTAACCGATCTAGTCAAGCGTGAGCATATATCTGTTCTTTATGCTATTATTGCGGTTTGTGATGGCGTAGGATCAGCCGCTGGTGCGTTTATACTCAACCGATCCTTTGCAATTGCCATTGGGTGGGATAATAAGTTGTATCTCGGATTGCCATTCATTATCGGCATGGCGTGCTATATTCTTGGCTTTGTGGGATCCATGTTCGTTGGGCGCGATGCGCTCCTATCAAACCGGAATAGTTGAATGGGTAGCTTGAGAACTGCTTTACACAACTTCCTGAGACATTTTCGATGAGTTCTTTCCATATGTGTTTCTTCTAATCCAATTATATCTTTATATCTTATTCTATCCTACGAAGAACGCTAGTATGTTCCTGAGATTCTCATGTGCTGAAACTCGCCCGCCGTCATAAACGACGCGTCCTTTGCTGTCGCTGTGTCGTGTAGCAATGGGCGTAAACTCGCCGCTCGATTAGGCTTCGCAAAATACGCAATAGAAAAGCGTTCGTCGACCATATCTTGCGTTGGTTTCGTCAGATTTTCCTGCGCTAATAAGTCAGGCAAGTGTACGCGATGCCGAGCACTGCATAATCCGGTCCACATCTGCAGACAATCTCCCACATTGAGTATACACTCGTAACGCCCTCCACTCTCGATATCAACAAATTCACCACTTCCGGACGGCAACTCCACTTCTAGGAGGGAAAACGTTAGTAGCTTCCTCATAAAGGCTAGCTATGGCAAAGAGAGCGCATGGAAGGTGGGGGAGATTTGTGCCGGATGAGAAGCGAAATGGAACATAATTCTTACGCAATCCACCGACGTCGTCTTGGAACAATAATGTGATGGTGCCAAAATCAGTGTGAGCGGCAATGCGAGTCGAGTGGGAAAACTCGCCACGTGGCACGGCGGGATAATGCGTCAAACGTAGTTCGTTGGATTGCTGAGAATGCAGTTGACTCAGGGTCTGCCTGGGGAGCCCCAGGCCAACCGAAATGGCTTCAAGAATGACTAGTTCGGCGCGATAGCAACTTAAAAAGAATGATGTGAAAGTGGGCTGAAATGCGTCGTGTACACCGGGTGGCGGCCATATGTTGCCATAAAGTGCATCTTGTTGTGATCCAATGTCATATGATTCCTAGTCGACCGAATTGATTATCAGAGTGTGAAATTTGCGAAAGTCTTGTGCCAGCTAGCAAACCTTCATATCCTTAAGCAGAGGTCTTAGCACAGATGTGCCGTGGTTTGAGACGGCAGAGACATTCTCAATGCCGAATGCACTGTAACCTCGGTGGGGGTTTGCTGTGGGAGGGTGGGGAGATTTCAGTTTCTGGTCCAAAGGCAGTTGGAAAAACTCTCGGCTCTGGTGAGTGGTTAGAGTACGCTTTGCGTTTCAATGCACACAAGATTGCTCAACTGTCTCAAAGGCTCCGTCGATATCTGATGGCGGAATGCCAATATTGACCAATCTAGCAAAGCCAAACTGCTTTAAACTCGACACAAGTTGACGGCAAAAGTCCTCCCGGTCAGCGGCATTGGTGCTATGAAAATTGGAGAAATCAAGCCGCTCGAACATTGTTTGATGTTAGACAATGCAAGGCTATCAGATACCCTGTTCTTCCTAGTTGTTCAAAAGCTACGGAGCATTGTAATAAAATTATTCGTTGTAAGAAGTCGTATTTAACATGCTGTGGCTTTCAGGGGAGGCGATGTTACAATGACCCAAGTCGTGCCATGGTGCCGGGACGGCTCGGAACTAAGGCCACATATTCTTTGCTAGTACAAAGTAGGTACACGATCTTTTGGAAACTCCACACATGCTGATACGAGAGTACGGGGAAACGGTTTGAACTGCCCCAAGGGGTATCACACCATGGCGAGGGACTAGCCACCGTAAACAGGTTATAATCCATCCATAAGAGATAACATTGGTAATAGAAATCCTGGCAGTGCTGGCTTTTGGTGGTATTGAGTCAGCACATGTTGCGGATGCGCGATAAACACAAGGCGTCCTCCGTAATTGCGTTTTGTGCGGCCCAAAACAAGTTCCTTACTTATACCTAATTTAGCATAAGTAAAATTTTAACTAGAAGTTTTTGGAATACACGAATATTTAGTCAAGATGAAATCTAATGAATACGCACGAGACTTAGTCTAGGATACTATATATATCAAGCTAGAGGGTACAGAGCTCTCTCAGATTGAACAATGGCATTTACGTACGTTATCTAGTCCTCCACAATCTTTAGCGTGCTTTACCAATAATCGCAGAAGCCTGCACGTAAAACGCACCATATGCCGTAATTGTTCCCACACAAACGGATGAGCTGGAACTTGAATACTTATCTTCTTCACCTGGGAACAGGTCCGCAAATAACTCGAAATGATAGTAGAGGTATTTCATAATACCTCCGTCCCAATCAGCAATACTGCAAGTATACAGCAACGGAGAACGTAAGATAAATTATAAGTTTTGACCATAATTATACTTTCGAACATGTCCAAGACACAAGACCTCGATAGCTCAGCCAAGGTCATGGCAGATGAACAATTCGTCCCACCCAACTCTGAGAGTGGTTCTGCGTCAGAACAAGACCTTGATCAGATATGGACTTGGAATGCTTCGATACCGCCTCCCGTGGAAGGTTGCGTTCACGATCTCATCAAGGAAATAGCTCTGAACCAGCCAGATACCCTGGCAATTTGCGCCTGGGATGGCGATTTCACCTATTCTCAGATGGACAACCTGGCTAACGAGGTCGCCCATCGTATTCTCGAATTTGGCATCGAACCAAAGTCGAACATACCGATTTTATTTCCGAAGTCACGATGGACTTGTATCGCAATGCTGGGTGTCATCAAAGCAGGATGCAGCGCGATCGCCCTTGACGGGACACAACCCGATACAAGATTGCGATCAATTGTCCACCAGACAAGATCCAGATTAATCGTTTCATCAGCTACATATGCTTCGAGAGCGAACCTGTTGATGGATGTCCCAGTTCTTCAGCTTGACGACAGATTATTGGAAGTTCAGGAACTTCCAAGAGAGCATTTATCTTCATTACCCTCCATTTCGCCATCCGATATTGTGTATATATCATTCACGTCGTAAGTGGTTCTTGGCCTTTTTTCCCTTTTAGTTTCCTTTGAGGAACCTGGACGCGGTGCTTGTGTGAAGCATGCTACAGTAGTTCCCACTTCAAGTGTATCTCTAGCTTGTTGGATTATATTATTGACACGTGAGGATTATACAGAGGTACGACTGGGCAACCCAAAGGTGCCTGTATTAGCCACTCGAATGTTAGAAGCGCAGTTCACTACCAAGGCAAGAAGCTTGGATTTCACCGACGAGCGCGGGTGTTTGACTTTGCTCCGTATTCCTTTGATGTTGCATGGAGCAACTTTTTGCATACGCTATGTGCGGGTGGCTGTCTCTGCATTGCTTTAGAAGCGGACATGGTGAATGATCTCTCGTCCGCCATAACTGCTTTTAAGGCGACCTTGATCAACATTACCCCAACTGTTCTCCGAACGATCAGTCCGATACCGCCAACTATTGAGACAGTGCTTCTGAGTGGCGAAATGCCATATCGGCAAAATGTGACCGAATGGGCTGGACGCGTGAGGCTGCTTAATACCTATGGACCTACCGAATGCACTTTTAAATGCGCCTTCTCCGTGATCGATCCATCCAAGGAGGGTCGTCCAGATATCGGCTCCGGAGTTGGTTTCTCTACGTGGCTTGTCGATCCTAATAATACCGACCGGCTTGCTTCAATAGGATCAGTTGGGGAGCTGTACCTCGAAGGTCCATTAGTTGGTCAGGGCTACTTATCAGATCCTGAAAAGACATCGATGGCATTTGTCAACAATCCCATATGGCTACTTGCAGGAAGTAGTAACCGAGCTGGCCGACAGGGTAGACTCTACAAGACTGGGGATCTTGTAAAGTACAAGCCCGACGGCAAGTTGTTATTTGTTGGTCGGAAAGATACCTCTCAGTTGAAAATACGAGGCCAAAGGGTTGAAATTGGCGATGTTGAGCATCATGTACGTGCTTGCCTTGAGGACTCTCTTCCAATTATTGTCGACATTATTCAGCCTCTTGGAAGTGACAGCTTCTCTTTGACTATGTTTGTCTCGACCAAAAATATGGATACTGAACGCGTCAAAAAACTACTGGATGGTATTGGAGACAGGTTACGAGATGTGTTACCAGCTTTCATGATCCCCAGCATCTACCTTCCAATCGATGATATCCCTGTCGCCTCTACCGGTAAAGTGGATCGCCGATCATTGCGAGAAATGGGAAGCGCTCTGTCCTGGAATAAGATTATTGCGCTGCAATCAACAATTTTTTCTATTAAAGAATATTGCGAACCTTCTACGGAGAAAGAGAAGCAGCTCTGTGCGGTTTGGGCAGAGGTCTTGGACTTGGACTCATGCCTTATTAGCACAACAGACAACTTCCTTCGACTTGGGGGTGACTCGGTGGCTGCCATGCGTGTGGTTGCAAAGGCTCGAGAGTACGGACTGCCATTGACTGTTGCAGACCTTTTTAGGAGCTCAACGCTGAGAGACCTGGCTCGGATGACTGAGAAGCAATCACTTAGCCACCAAGATGAGGAAATCGCACCGTTCTCTTTGCTGAATGGGGCAAAGAACCAGACAGAGATCTGTACAGAGGCTGCAATCCTATGTGGTGTGGAGGCGGCTGAAATAGAAGATGTTTATCCTTGCACACCACTACAACAAGGAATGCTCGCAATGACGAACAGAGACGAAAGCGCGTCACGTCCTGGAGGCAAGTCGCCGAAATTGAGGATGGACTACGTTTCGAGAACCGTTTTTGAACTACCCGAAGACATTGATGTTGAGCGATTACAAGATGCATGGGAAACTGCTGTTATGAGCGCATCGATTCTTCGAACAAGAATCGCTGATCTATCTGGGGAAGGTCTGGTCCAGATTGTCGTTGCGGACAGTCGTGCGCAGCTGCAACAGTTTCAACATATCAACAACTTTCTAGAGCTAGCGCAGCCAATGGGCCTGGGGACTCCGTTATGCCGCGCAGGCGTGATACGAGGTGACTCTCCATATTTCGCTCTCGAAATGCACCACGCCATATTTGATGGATGGTCCACAGCACTTATTTTAGACTCACTCGAGGCATCCTACCAACAAACTAGAGGAACATTACAACCTCTTAAACCTTTTCAGCCATTTATCAAGTATGCCTTATCTGCAGATAGCCCAGAAGCAGCAGCGTTCTGGAAGTCTCAGTTTGCTGACACCGAGGCCACTATTTTCCCACCTCCTGGCCACGTATCCGATGAAAAAATCGACATAAGTCATGAAGTCACCGATTTGGAGTGGCCAAGTAGCGGTATTACGCCATCATCAGTAATACGTTCGGCACTTACATTGTTACTTGCCTCATATACAAATTCGAACGATGTCAAGTATGGAGCCACTGTAAGTGGCAGACATGCTCCTGTCTCCGGAATAGATC
Source organism: Trichoderma virens Gv29-8 (assembly GCF_000170995.1). NCBI lineage: Eukaryota > Fungi > Ascomycota > Sordariomycetes > Hypocreales > Hypocreaceae > Trichoderma > Trichoderma virens. Next base: position 46,685 of record NW_014013681.1, read on the forward strand.
GAATCGCTGGTCCTACAATCGCCACAATTCCGATACGAGCGAAATTTCATTGGGATTCCACGGTGGAAACTCTTTTACAACAGGTCCAGCAGCAAGCCATAGATCTTTCTGCTCATGAACAGTTTGGCCTCCAGCGTATTCAGCGTGCCCAAGAGGATAACGAAGAAGCTAGCCAATTCCAAACTCTTCTGGTTATTCAACCAGCCACACAAGGGACAAGTCAGAAAGATGGCGGTCTCTTTTCTCGTCCAAAAACCCTCAAGCTCAATATCTCAACAGACATATCCAAGCAGGAGACAACTGATGCAGAGAACAACAAGATACTTTTTGAAATCAATAGACATATGCATGAGATATCATCCCAGTTGCTTGAATTAGACACTAGGGGTGACTCTCAGCATACACCTACGTTCAGAATTGTTGATAAAGACGGACAGGACGACAGCATGGGCATCTACAACTCGTATGGAATGCTGATAATATGTCAGCTAGAGGATTCGGGATTAAAACTGAAAATAAATTTCGACTCAGGCGCGATCCAGCAGAAGCAAGCCCAACTTTTTGCTCATCAGCTAGAGCACTTGATAAAACAGCTCTGTGATGAACAAATAACAAAGTCACCATTGCGCAATATTGCCTCAAGCAGCGAGGGAGACCTCAAGCAAATATTCAATTGGAATAGAGCCTTGCCAGAGCTGGCCGATGGATTCGTAACTGATTTGATCGACCAGCAAGCTATAAACTCTCCAGATGCCATCGCCATTTCGTCATGGGATAGAAGATTTAACTACGAGGAGCTGGAAAATGCTTCAAACCGCCTAGCGCACCGCCTTCAACAAGAAGGAGTTGGTCCTGGATCTGTTGTCATATTAAGCTTCGAGAAGTCTTCTTGGATGCCTGTTTGCATGATATCTGCCCTGAAAATTGGAGCAGTCGTGCTACCGATGTCTTCACCAACATCGAACAAACGAGCGCAAGCCATGGTCGAAAGCCTACAACCAACCATTGCTATTGTATCGAATTCTCCTGATACATCTCCGTTCCGAGATCTAATACCAATATTTGCTATCTCCGAGTTGGTGCAGTTTAGCGACGAAGAATGGCTTCGAGTGCTCCCACCTCGTGAGAACCATTGCTCAGATCCGGCCCTCATATTGTTCACCTCTGGCTCAACAGGGACGCCCAAGGCTATTCTATGGAGCCACAAAACCCTATCGAGCAATATTCAAGCAGCCAGAGATTCTTTCGATATCACAACTAGTAGCAGGGTATTCCAGTTTGCTGGATATGAATTCGACGTTAGCACAGTGGAATCACTTGCAACATTATCAGTTGGAGGCTGTTTGTGCATACCATCTGAGTCAGATAGGACCAATCGACTATCTGGAGCTATTAATGATGCCAGGGCTAACTGGCTATGCTTAACGCCTTCTGTATCCGAAACTCTCGTTCCCACAGAACTGCCCTCTTTGAAAACTCTCGTGTTTGCCGGCGAAAAATTGCAACGTAAGACTGCATTTAGGTGGACAGAGCAGCTCGACACAGTATATAACTGGTATGGACCAGCGGAAGCATCAGTCGCGACATCATACTCAATTGACAAAAAGACATGGAAGAATGGAATCATTGGCACCAGTACATTTGGCGCGACTTGGCTTGTCGATCCCAAAAACCCAAGTGTCCTAGCGGCAATTGGTACAATTGCGGAACTGTGCATCGAAGGGCCCCTTCTTGCGAGCTACACGGGTAAAGATGGACAGACATTAAACGAGAAAGCTTTCTTTTCTCCGTCTTGGCTTTGTCGCGGTACTTGTGAACCAACCCCACAAAGTAGACAACTCTATCGAACTGGCGATCTGGTCAAGTACGATGTTGGCGGAACCATTCTATTTATCAGCCGAAAGCAGGACTCACAAAGAAAGATAAGAGGCCAGAGAATAGACCTGAACGAAGTGGAGATCTATGCTCAAACGTTTCTACTTGGAAAGCTTGACGTAGCCATTGTGGCCGAAATCATTTCTCCGTCAGGTAGCGGTAGCGATATTTTGGCTCTCTTTATTAGTCCCATGGGCACCGAGGCTCGTGAGGAAGATGTTGCAAGTTTCGTCAAGCGAGCCCTGCCGGCTGAAGATTTGGAAGCCGACTTGTCAAATCATCTACCATCATATATGATACCAAGAGTCTATGTTTCTATCGAAAAAATTCCTATGAATCACTCTGGAAAGACTGACAGGAAGCGTCTGCGCCTTATCGGCAGCTCATTAACCCACGAACAATTGGCATCTATGCAGCCTTTACGCAGAGAAATACGGAAACCCTCTGGTGCGATGGAGACAAAATTGCAACAAATTTGGTCCGAAGTTATTGGCATTGATGGTGATGCGATATATGCTAACGACAGTTTCTTCCGTTTAGGGGGGGATTCTGTCATGGCTATGCGCCTAGTAGCATCCGCACGTAAACAAGGATATTTATTGACGGTTGCAGATATTTTCGAAGCGCCCCAACTTGAGAAAATGGCATTGAGGATTAAGCACGATATTGGTGCCCTAGAGCAGGTAGTGTGTCCGTTTTCACTGCTCGGAAAAGGCATCAGCGAGGCCGAGGGTCGTTCATTTGCGGCCAGACTGTGTTCAGTTCCGGAATCTCAAGTTGTTGACATTTACCCTTGCACATCCCTCCAGCAAGGATTACTTGCTCTAGGAGCTAGGAAACGTGGCCAATACATTTCACGCAGCGTTTTAGGGTTGCAATCTGAAGTTGACACGGAGCGACTTCAACGGGCATGGCTGGCTACAGTGGAGAAACTACCCATTTTGAGAACGCGCATCATCGATATTCCTCGCCAAGGTTTGATGCAAGTAGTTCTCAAGGCATCTCCTTTACGGTCTGGCCACGATGTGGAAGCCTATATTCGGGATGATGAATTGGAGCCCATGGGTTTGGGGACAGAACTCTGCCGCGCCGCCATCATTGGCCGCAATTTCATATTCACAATACATCACTGCACGTATGATGGCGACTCATTGAAGATGATTTTAGATGAGATTGAGTCACAGTACCTTGGAAAACCTGGACTGGCTGTTACACCGTTCCAGAACTTCATCAAGCACCTAAGCCAAGTAAGCCATCAGGACGCATCTCAATTTTGGCAAAACCAGTTTGCAAACTTGGAGCCTCGACAATTCCCTGTTCTACCATCTTCGGACTATCAGCCACAGGCAAATGAAGATTTTGAACATTCAATTTCGCTGAAATGGCCACGCACTGGAACGACGCCGTCCACAATAATACGGGCATCTTGGGCAATTCTGGCTGCTCAATACACGTCATTCAGTGATGTGATATTTGGACTGACAGTCAGTGGACGTCAAGCAACTCTAAAAGGCATAGAAAATTGCGTTGGACCAACCATATCGACAATACCTGTTGCGGTTTCGTTGGATTGGAATGAGACCATTGAAGCATTCCTTGAGCGATTGCAACGCCAAATGATCGAAACAACGCCCTATGAGCAGTTTGGACTACAAAATATTCAGAATTTATACAAGCATCTGGATCCTTCCATGATACAAACTCTGCTTGTGGTGCAGCCCGTAGCTGAAGGAAAGAGGCTGCATGAAGATAACCTGTTATTCAAAGCTCGAAGCTTCTCGGCAAATCTCAGTACACAGGGTACGGATCCTTTCAATACATATGCTCTGATGATTATCTGTGAATTGGCATCCGACGGGCTGCGTTTGCGAATGAGTTTTGATAGCAACATCATTGATAAAGAGCAAATGCGTCGCATGGCGCATCAGTTTGAGACCATACTTGGACAAATATGTTCGGAAAATATGGTCACAGCTACGCTTGATACAATGCAGACAGTCAGCAACAACGACCTGGACTTTTTCTGGGGTAAAAATGCAGAGCTTCCTGGCGAGGCAGATACATGCATTCACGATATTATCGCGGCAGCAGCAACAGCACACCCAGATAAGATTGCCATAGACGCTTGGGATGGACGGTTTTCCTACCAACAAGTTGAAGACCTTTCAACTACTCTTTGCCAAGGACTGATGCGACTGGGAACTGAAAAGGGTTCAGTTGTTGCACTTTGTTTTGAAAAATCTAAATGGGCTGCAGTCGCTCAAATCGCTGTTTTTAAAGCTGGGGCCGTTAGTTTGCTACAATCCAGTGCCGTTCCTGAGCGACGAATTGCCGCCGTCTTTAAAAATGCCAATGTCAAGATCGCATTGGTCTCTGAGTCTCTAATCGACATGATTTCTCGACATGCTAATAGTTTTACGATCGATCAACTGTTGGCGATACACCATCAAGATGAATGCATACCGTTACCGATACTGAAAATGAGCGATCCAGCTGCTATTCTCGTTTCATCTGGAAGCACAGGAGAGCCAAAACAAATACTCTGGAGCCATAGAGCGGTGTCGGGAAACATCAAAGCTCACAGTGAACACCTGTCAATTGATGCATCTTCTCGAATCTTCCAGTTTGCCTCATATGATTTCGACCTCAGCACTATTGAGGTAATGTCTGCGCTTGCCAGTTTAGGTTGTGTGTGCATACCATCGGAAGCTCAGAGACTAGATGGATTGTCAGCCGCTATCAACAGCTTTGGAGTTAATCATCTTAATGTTACCCCTTCGGCGGCCAAACTTCTCCGCCCTGAAGATATGCCCAATCTATCGACCCTCGTATTCGCTGGTGAGAATCTCACTCGGCAGGACATCGACAGATGGAAGGGGAAAAGTCAAAAAATTATCAATTGGTACGGACCAGCTGAATGTTCTGCGGCGACTTTCTGCGCTGTTGACGACGAGACCTGGCGCAGCGGTGTTATTGGGCGGATTGATTCGAGACATCCGACCCTTTGCTGGCTCATTGATCCAAGAAACTACAACAAGTTGGTACCTTTCGGCGCTGTTGGCGAAATTGCACTCGAAGGGCCCATGTGCGCTGAGGGCTACCTCGGGAACCAGACAAAAACAGACCTTTCATTCTGTAGAGATCCAGGGTTTCTAGAATTGGGGCAAGGAATGGGTAAATCCGGTAGACCCGGCCGCATTTATCGCACTGGCGATCTGGCTAGATATGATACCAACGGCGATTTGATCTTTTTGGGTAGGAAGGACTTTCAACTCAAAATCCGAGGCCAACTTGTTGCCCCGCAAGAGGTAGAGCATTCTATACGGCAATGTCTCGTGGATGAAGACGAAGTTCAAGTGGTGGTAGATGCTGTCGTGCCTAAACATAGTGGCAACCTTACTCTTGTTGCATTCGTCACCTTGGCTACTCACGATGCAGTGGAAAGTCTAACGGTAGGATTAAACGAGAAGCTTAAAACTGTTCTACCGCGATACGCCATTCCATCTTACTACATACCAATTCCATCCATTCCGACCACGCAAACAGGAAAGAGAAATCGAGCTCGATTACAGGAAATTGGGTCTGATTTCAACCCCCCACGTCAAGAATCTGACGAAGAGAAGCTAGAACCATCAACTACTACTGAGATCAAACTGAGGGAGTTGTGGTCCCTTGTCCTTGGGATAAATGCAACTGAGATCTCGGCAAACGATAGCTTTCTGAGAATTGGGGATTCTATACAGGCTATGCGGTTAGTTGGAATTGCCCGACAGCAAAATTTGCGTTTGTCAGTAGCCGAGATCTTCCAACATCCTATATTGCTAGACATGGCAAAATATCTTCGGCATGTGGACGAGGGGAAAGATGCGGTTTCCATCGACCCATATACGTTGCTTCATCCAACACAGCCAGTAGAGCTTCTACGTCAACAGGCAGCATCCATGTGTGACATTGCTTATGACGATGTTGAAGACTTATTTCCTTGCACGCCATTACAAGAAGGACTATTAGCCCTGACTGTGAAACGTGAAGGCGATTACACCGGTCGCAATATTCTGAAGATCAAACCATCAGTCGATATCCATCGATTTAAAAGAGCGTGGGAGAAGGTAGTTTCCACACTGCCTATCCTACGAACAAGAATTACAGATCTTCCAGGGCAAGGCTTATTGCAGGTCGTTATCCGCGAACGCGACTACTGGATTGAGGCAGATGATATTAATGAGTATCTTACAAAGGAGAGACAACTACATATGGGACTTGGGTCCCCCCTCATGAGATGTGGGCTGATTTCGGAAAATCCTAACCAAAACCGATTGCGTTCCCGCACCAGTGAGAAAGAATCCTCTTCGTCGCTATATTTTGTATTGACGATGCATCATTCCATCTACGATGGCCTAACTACGCCATTAATATTCGAAACACTAGAAAACTTCTACAATGGCAACACACCATTAACACACTCTAATCTCCAGTCATTTGTCAAATATATGGGCAACATGGATAGGAAAGCAAAAATCAACTTCTGGGAAGCTCAGTTCAAGGACTTAGAGGCTGTGCAATTCCCTGCTCTACCCTCCCCAACACATCAACCACAGACAAATTCCGTTTTAGAGCGGTCGATTAAAGACATTACTTGGCGAAAGGATAATATCACCCCGTCAACAGTGATACGTTCAGCATTTGCACTACTATGCTCGCAGTATTCCAATTCGACGGATGTTGTATTTGGAACAGTGGTGGATGGGCGCAAGGCTCCTGTCGAAGGTATCGAGAGGCTAGTAGGCCCTACCATTGCTACTGTGCCAATCAGAGCCAAGATCAACAAAGAAGTCAATATTGCGAAACTCCTTAATGAAATGCAACATCAAGCAACAGATATGATCCCATACGAACAAATGGGTCTATCAGCAATACGCTTGATAAGTGATGAAGCGCAACAAGCGTGTCAATTCCAGGCGTTCTTAGTTATCCAACCGCAGGAGCAAAATACAAAGGAAAGTGGCCTTTTCGATTCCGAACCTATCCAGGTTGACACTGAGGCTGGACCTCATCGCTACCATGGGTTTAACTCATACGCATTCTCTTTAATTTCTACTTTAGTTGAGAATCAACTAAAATTGGAATTTTGCTTCGATTCGACTGTAGTCGAGAACGAAACAATCCGAAGGATGGCAACAAGCTTTGACCAATTGCTGAAGAATCTTTGTTCGCATAGTCTAGATGATTCATCGGTTGAATACATCACTATGGCAAGTGACGAGGACCTTGGCGAGATATGGAGATGGAACTCTGATCAACCAGAGAGCATTGAACGATGTGTCCATCATCTCATTGAAGAGGTTGCCCGTATCCAACCTGATGCTTTAGCAATTTCTGCTTGGGATGGTGACTTGAGCTACGAGCTCTTGGATCGCCTAGCCAACACAGTTGCTCATAAGTTAGTCGAAATCGGTGTTGAGCGGAATATGATCATTCCAATTTGTTGTGAGAAGTCAAAATTTGCCATGGTAGCGTTTCTTGGTGTTATTAAATCGGGAGGCGCAGCCCTTTTACTAGATCCCACTTTGCCCGCCTCACGTCTCAGATCAATCATTGAGCAAGTCAATCCATTGTTGATTCTGACCTCTGCCTTACAAGAAGCACTGAGCTCTACTTTGAGTACAAAAACTTTGCTCGTGGGCGACAGCTCAGACTTTATTCAGTCTACCATGGTCAAAGAAACAGGCCGTATTACTAAAGAGTTGCCATATGTTGACCCTTCTGATCTATTGTACGCGATTTTTACAAGTGGAAGTACAGGAGCACCTAAAGGCTGTCTCATGCAGCACCGAAACTTTAGCAGCGCAGTGGTGCATCAACGAGGCGTTTTGAAGCTCCACAATCGCTCGCGAATGTACGATTTCTCATCGTACGCGTTTGATGCATCTTACTGGAGCGCTTTTCATGTTCTCACTGCCGGTGGAACTCTATGTATTCCAAGTGATACAGAGAGAAAGAACAATCTGACGCAGAGTATTCAAAGGTTTTGCGCCACAGATATCTTTCTTACTCCTTCCACAGCACGTTTAATTGACTCTTCATTAACGCCAACGTTGCGGAATGTTCATCTTGGTGGCGAAGAGGTTACAAAAGACGACGTTGCTCGGTGGTTGCCGTATGCGAACACTTTTGTGTCTTACGGACCAGCTGAATGCTCTGCGGGAACACTATACTATAATGTGCCAAATCCAATGCCATTCCGACTAGCTATAGGCAAACCCGTAGGAGTCTCTGCATGGATTGTGGACCCTGAAAACAGTGAGCGTTTATTGCCTATCGAGTCTGTGGGAGAACTCTATTTGGAGGGAGCATTGGTTGGCAAAGGCTACCTGGAAGATACAGAAAAGACACAACGATCATTCATTGAAAATCCTCAATGGCTACTAAATGGAAGCCCTGACGGTTCCATACCTGGACGGAGAGGTCGACTTTATAAAACAGGAGATCTCGTAAAATACAATTCCATTGACGGAACATTCATATTCGTTGGAAGAAAAGATACACAAGTTAAGCTCCGAGGACAAAGAATTGAGCTCTCTGAAGTTGAGCACCATGTCCGAAGCTGCTTGCTTTCAAGGCTGGAAGTCCATACAGCAGTTGCAGAAATTATTACTCCAAAGATTACGGGACGATCAGCGCTAGTTGTGTTCATCCAGCTTCTAAAGACTCATGACGTCAGCATAGGGGATGTTATCGATGATGTTGAGCACGAGTTATGTCAACGACTGCCATCTTACATGATCCCGACAGCCTTTGTACCGCTAGAAAATATTCCACTTGGGACGAGTGGTAAAACAGATCGGAAGCGTCTGCGTCAGTTGGGGAGCGATTTAACCCTAGAACAATTAGCCGGCCCAGGCAGTTCCTCAGATAGCAAATCGCAGCTAACTGAGTCGGAATCTCATCTCCGACAACTGTGGGTAACTGTTCTAGAAGTTCCAGCGGACAAAATTCATAAAAATAGCAGCTTTTTGCGACTTGGGGGGGATTCAATATCTGCTATGAGGCTAACTGCTGTAGCTCGCAGTCAGGGAGTCAATCTGACAGTGCAAAACATCCTTGGGGCAGCGCGGTTGTCTGAAATGGCAACATTTATGACATACTTTGAATCAGAGGACCCTGCGGCGCATGATAGCATGATTTTGCCCTTTTCGTTGCTGAAAAGTCCAGATTCGAAAGACCGAGCTTTTGCATATATATCTAGACAGTGTGCAGTCGACATTTCACAAATCGAGGACATATTCCCTTGTACCGGAGTGCAGAAGTCTCTTCTCTCAATGACAGCAAAATCCGAAAACTCGTATATAGCCAGATTTTCTTTGCGGTTGCACGACGATGTCGATATAGAGCGTCTCCGGAATGCTTGGCAAAGAGTGAGCCAATTTGCAGCACCTATTCTGCGTTACAGAATAGTCGATGCTCCTTCGGAAGGTCTTGTTCAAGTGCAAATAAATGAGTCAATTGATTGGAAAACCTATGAAAGTATTGAGGCATATCTTGAGCAAGATCAAAGCGAACCAATGGGATTGAACAAACGCCTTACCCGACTCGCAATTATCCAAGGCCCCAGTGTCCAAGGACGGCTTTGTCTCATTACTCAACATCACGCGATTTACGACGGCTACTCATTGAATCTGCTTCTAGCAGAAGTAACAAGAGCATATGATGGTATTACAGACGACGGTCCTATTGCTCCCTTTCAACAGTTCATCCAGCACATCATGAAGGTTGACCAGGATGACGCAAGAAAATTCTGGAGTAATCAATTTTCAGAGTTGGAGGCGATCCCATTTCCAGCCCTGCCGCATCAAAATTATCAACCAAAGGCCGACAGCACTGTTCGACGTCATTTAACAGACATGAAATGGCAGAACACAGACACCACGGCTTCAACAAGTAAGTGCTCAATAACGGAGCAACCAGGGCTCATGACATTTGGTTACTGAATTTACTAATTGGGGTACCTCGCAGTTATTAGAACAGCTTGGTCGATTCTCACAACTCGCTACACGGATTCAAACGACGTGATTTTTGGAGCAATGGTCACTGGACGACAAGCGCCGTTAGTTGGTCTCGATCGCATGATCGCGCCTCTTATCAATGCCGTCCCTGTGAGAGTCAAGATAGACCCAAAAGCGACGGTGGATACCCTGCTACAAAGCGTGCAAGCACAAGCAATTGCAATGATTACTTACGAGCAGACCGAATTGCTGGATATTCGACGAATAGATGCAAACACAGAGAGTGCAAGTCGATTTAATACCTTATTAGTTGTACAGCCTCCAGGCCAAACTGAGTATGCGGATCGAGGCGGTAGTCTATTCCAGCATCAACCTGAAGTGTTTTCTACTCAGGATGGCCTTGACGACTTTAATCCAAATGCTGTCATGATAATGTGCCAGTTGGCCAAGCCCAACGATCTCAAGCTAGAAATTAGCTTCGACTCCAACATCATTGATTCGGCTCAAATGGAGCGCATCGCTAACCAGTTCGAGCATGTTTTGCGCCAGATTTGCAATTCGACTGCTCAAGCGGTGGAAGATGTCGATCTACTCAGTGCACAAGACATTAAGGAACTATGGAATTGGAATGGGTCAGTACCCACCGCAGTCCAAGATTGTGTGCATGATATAATTGGGAACACAATGAAGAGACAGCCTCAAGCAATGGCAATATGTTCTTGGGACGGAAGCTTGACATATTCTGAGCTGGATAATCTTTCATATCGTTTGGCTTCTCACTTAGTCGCTCTAGGTGTTCAACCCGGAAGCATAGTTCCCCTCTGCTTCGAAAAGTCAGTGTGGTATCCTGTTGCAGCTCTGGGCGCAATGCGGGCTGGAGCGACATGCATCGCCATGGACTCGACTCAACCAGAATCACGACTGAGGTCAATTGTCCAACAGGTCAACCCTAAACTGGTTTTGTCTTCTGTTAACAATGAAGCGTTGGCAAGCCGCCTCTCCGATACTACTGTAGTCAGTATTGATCGCAGTCGCATTCCAGAAGCGCCCACGGACTTTATACTGCCTAAAATTAGCCCGTCAGACTTATTATACGGTACGTCTCATTCAATTCTAATTTCATTCAACAAAGACATTATGCTAATGTTAGTACTCCGAGTAGTTGTGTTCACAAGCGGATCCACAGGCGTGCCTAAAGGTATATTGACGACACATGAAAACTTTGCATCTGCAGCTACCCATCAAAAAGATATCCTGCATATACATGAAGGAAGCCGTGTCTTTGACTTTGTATCATATAGTTTTGATGTTTCCTGGTCCAACCACCTGCAGACATTGATTTGTGGAGGTTGTCTATGTATCCCATCAGAGTGGGAGCGGAAAAACGACATCGCCGGCGCATTCAATAGGATGAAATGTGATTATGTGTATTTTACACCTTCAGTTGCCCGATCCCAGGAGCCATCCTCGATGCCTGGCATCAGAACGTTGGCAATGGGAGGTGAGCCTATTCAGGCATCTGAAGTATCTCGCTGGACTCAAGCGGAAGCTGTTATAGGAATTTATGGGCCAGCCGAATGCGCTCAAGCACTATCCTTTGCTTGCCTGGATTCCAAAACACGGAACAATCACGTCGGAAATCCGTTTGGCGCGAGAACTTGGCTCGTACAACCAGGTCGCCCAGACCGCCTTGCCGCTATTGGCACCGTTGGAGAGCTCATGATTGAAGGACCAACCGTTAGCAAAGGATACTTTGGCGATGTAAACAAGACGAAAGCAGCCTATATCCAGGATCCGACATGGCTCTCGGCAGGCACCAAGGAACATCCAGGACGTCAAGGTACACTTTACAAGACCGGCGATCTCTTGCGCTACAACTCGGATGGATCAATGGACTTCCTAGGGCGGAAAGACGGTTTAATTAAGCTTCGAGGTCAACGAATTGAGCTAGCAGAAGTGGAATTTCATGTACGCTCCTGTCTGGGCGATCCTAGTTTGTGCGATGGCATCGCTGCGGAGATCATTGTGCCACGAAATAGCACCAACCCAATTCTCGCCGTTTTCTTGAGCCTTTCTGAAGGAAACACGATCCAACTCGAGGAGGATGTACAGTCAAGACTGATGCGAGTCATGGAAGGGTTAGAAGAGAAGCTATGGGATCGTGTTCCGCAGTAGTAAGTATTTCCTCAGCTATCTAATATGAGTTTATAGGATATTACTGACTTTGTTCCTTATAGCATGGTCCCCGGAGCATATATCCATGTAGAAAAGATTCCTATGACAACCACAAACAAAACAGATCGACGATCTTTACGAGAACTCGGTAGTAAGCGAACTCTAGAGCAGCTTGTGGAACTACAATCTCATGGGAAACCGCGGATCATGCCATCCACTCTGATGGAAAAAAGGCTTCAGACCTTATGGTCTTCTGTTCTTGAGATCAAGGCCGAAAGTATTGATGCTGATAGTAGCTTTCTCCGAAGCGGTGGAGAGTCGATTTCTGCCATGCGATTAGTCTCAGCGGCACGGGAGCAAAACTTGTCGCTGACTGTTGCAGACATTTTCAGGTCACCGCGTTTGTCTGAATTGGCATTATTGGTCAAAGAAGTCAATTCCGACGAACATTACCATTCGGTATCGCCATTCTCCTTACTAAAATCTGATGACCCGCAAGCCTTCCTGGAGAAATTTGTAAAGCCGGCTCTGGACGTTGACCTTGAGGCTGTCAGGGATGTGATTCCCGCAACAGATTTTCAAGAACGCTCAATATTAGATGCACTCCAGGATCCGCCGAACAGATATCCTCATTGGATTTTTGACCTACCTGCTGATGTGGATTTCCCAAAGCTGGAGCGCGCTTGCTTCGAATTAGTGAATCATTTCGACATCCTGCACACTGTCTTCATCCGAGCGAATGGCCGTTTTTGGCAAGTTTTATTATCGAACTTCAAGCCAACATACGATCATGTAGATGCCGACAACCAGGATATGGCGTCGTTTATAGATTCGATCTGTGGGGAAGATCTCAAAAGACCTCGAGAACTGGGCCGCTCGTTCGTTCGTTTCATCAGTGTCAAACACGCCTCAGGAAAGCACAAGCTTGTGTTCAGAATCTCGCATGCTCAATTTGATGGCTTTAGCTGGGGATTGGTTCTTCAAACTTTGTCATTAATCTATAATCAGCAACGGCTATCGCCCTCTTCATCTTTTGCCCAATTCATCTCCTTCAATGAATCGAAGAAGAGACAAAGCAAGTTTTACTGGACCTCAAGGCTTCATGGATCGTTATATCCAGCATGGAGTTTCAGCGACTCTTCAAATGATATATACGCAACAGATGACAGATTGACAGTCAAGAAAACAATTCCAATGCTAAACACTCAGAGCATGGGAGGGTTTACGCCTGCGGTGATATTCCATGCCGCGTGCGCAATCGCCCTTTCTCGCCAATTTGATCAACAGGATGTGGTGTTTGGTCGCCTTGTGACCGGCCGTTCAATGCTTCCAAGCCATCTCCAAAACGTTGTGGGCCCCTGCATGACAGAGGTCCCCATCAGAGCCAGTGTAACCGCAAACAGCACTCTCGCCGAAGTTGCTTTGCAGTTACAAAACCAATTCATTGAAGATTCATCACATGAAGCCGCAGGGATGGCCGAGATCATAAGGGACTGCACAGATTGGCCTCAAGATGTAACGGATTTCGGCTGGCGAACATCTTTCCAGCAGGAAGAAGAAACGGAATTTTCATTCTTGGGATCGCCTAGCACTGTTTCATTTTATGAACGACCCTTACTTCCTCGCAATCGCCCTGAGATATACGCCACGCCGCGAGAAGGGAGCCTTGATCTCGAATTTGAAGGCAACCGGAAACTTACACCCGAAAGTACAGTAATCAAGTTTTTAGCGGAGCTTCAACGCATATTGGGGGCATAGAGATTGCGACATGCGAAACAACACTTTTAAGATAGTTTTACTTAGTCTTAGTTTCTTTATACAAGCATTTCGTTCTGTCATGCACCACCCTCTCGAGATGTGCTTCGCCAACCTGCCATTGAGCTGCACCAACGATGTCCAAGTGGGATCGGGCCACGGATATGACGTACAACTCATAGGTAGGATACTGGTACAGAAAATCCGTTTGCTGAAAGCTAGGAGAATATCGTGTCAGAAATTTCCACTTTTAACAACAGGCAAAATGACTCATTCATGTATTTTAGAATTTCTCATCGAGGGAAACAAATAAGCCGAGGGTAATATAATAATACACAGCCAATAATGAGGCTAGCAATATCCAAAGCAACAGCAGAATGAAAATTTCACGAATAATGCAACTACCCCACATTATTTTTGCGATTCACCATCACTCTCCTTACAGCTCTTTTGCGATGTATTTAAATTCTCTGTCTTGCATTTTTATTTCGGGATTCTGGAGATAACGATAGATAAAATTCGCAGATGTTCCGTCACCGACCTCAACGATTCTTTTAATCACCACACAGCTCAATACTCCTTGGCGCGCTACAAGTCACAATGTTCACGGTGCTATTTGAAGTACATCCCTCTACTGAGAAAAAGCCCCTCTATCTTGACATAGGAAAGGCCCTCAGACCAGAGCTCCTTCAGATAGATGGCTTTATTGATAATATTCGCTATGCTTCTCTGACAAAGCCCGGCTGGATTCTATCACTTTCTACCTGGCGGGATGAAAAGTCGCTGGTTAGATGGCGAACTCAAGGTCGCCATCATAGCGCTCAACAGCAAGGCAGGGCCGAAGTTTTCCATGACTATCGACTACGAATATGTGAGGTCACTGCAGACACGCACATACCAGAAGGGCACAAATTAGAAGAACAGAGGCTGGACATTACGCGCACAGGTGATGCAGAGGCAATTGTGCTCATTAGTATGAATGAAACGGCATTGCAGAATCCACATCCAAACGAGGTACTCGAACTTCTTAACCTGGAGGTGGATCCATTGGCAAGTTTGGTATCTTGGGATATTTTCGAAGCGGTACTCAGTCCAGGCGATGTTATCGCGTATCTTTCATTCAAAACGTCGGATACCTCTTCTGAATTTATTCGAGCATATGAAACGAAAGGTGACGTCAGATTAAGGCAGGAGAGGGTCATACGAGATTATGGAATGTATGATCGATATGAGGCCCCGCAATATTATCCGGAGGTCCAGCGAAGGAGTTGAATAGGTACTTACTTGGGTGCAATGGATACCTAAACTTTGGCATCCAGTTGATTAAATAGGTGTACTCATGCTCCATGATTCATCATATCTTCCATCCACTTTGCAGTATCCAGTGCCATCAATAGTTTATTTTCCCGTCCCATTGCTTCACGTCCCGTTGGAATCGAAGAAGGTCACATAACGCTAATCAGATCTTAACCATTGTTCGTTTTATTACTCCGGTGTATTTGCTCAACTGCTCGATCTGCAGGTCGACCTTGTACGGGCCTTTGGTTTCGCACGTGTTCATCATAACAAGGGGGTTTCAACCTGTAGACATTGATGTTTTTACTCCGCAAAACTGCAATGACTCTGACGCAACTGTTTCTCCGCACAGAAAGTATAAATCCGCTCAAACCTTAAACAACCAGGCTACCTATACCTAGGAATTGCACGCTACTGATTACTACAGAAATCCTTCTTTATCAATCAATACTGTCCTCACATGAAGGGTGGCTACGAATATCTCCCCTCATCTCTATCCTTCTGCCATCTGTCGTCTCAACTTGCAGCATTCAACATTCAAAGATTTTATGCGCAATACCCTACATCCTGCGTCCCTAAGGGGTTTTTTAAAGCCCAAAATACCATTCTACAAAGAAATCATTCGGACCATGTTTACTCATTATGATGCAATCATTATTGGCTCAGGCCAAGGCGGTACGCCGCTTAGTATGGCTTTTGCGCAAGCGAAACACAAAACTGCATTGATTGAGAGCTCGCATGTAGGAGGTTGCTGCATCAATGAAGGATGCACTCCGACCAAAACTTTGATTGCATCTGGAAGAGTGGCGTATCTTTCGCGTCGCGGTCCTCAGTATGGTGTGTATACAAATCATGTCAACGCTGCCATGAATGATGTCCAGGTGAACATGGAGGTTGTAAGACAGCGGAAGCGCGATATCGTTGATAGTTTTCGCAATGGGAGTGAGCGCAAACTACAGGATGCCGGAGTGGAGCTTATCTTTGGCACAGCATGTTTCAAAGATGAGCATACGATCCAGGTACGCTGCAAGGACGGCCCTGAGAAGAGTCTCACCGCCGATCGTATCTTCATCTGCAGTGGAGAACGCCCAGCCATACCCAAGATGGATGGATTCAATGCTGCTGCCTTCCCGCCAGGTACTGTACTTGACTCAACCTCTATCCAAGAATTGGGAGTAGTTCCCTCACATCTCGTCGTTATTGGCGGAGGTTATATTGGCCTCGAATTTGGTCAGCTTTTCCGCCGACTAGGTGCCGCCGTTACTATTGTACAGCGAGGAGCTCAACTACTTCCCCGTGAAGATGCCGAGGTCGCGGAAATGATGCGCAATGTGCTAGAAGAGGATGGTATCCGAATTCTTCTAAACACGGCCCCTACGGCGATTCGCTCTCACACCACTACCCCAGTGTCGGTGTTGGTGTCTGGTCAGAATGGCCAATCCGAACTACCAGCCTCTCACGTGCTCTTTGCTGCTGGTCGCGTACCCAATACTGAGTTTCTGAACTTAGGCGCAGCTGGTATAGAGTCAACTGCTCGTAGTCATATTATAACGGACACACAGCTGCGAACAACCAATTCCCGAGTCTGGGCTCTTGGCGACGTCAAAGGCGGGCCAGCTTTTACACATATATCATATGACGACTTTCGTTTGCTACGCACTAACTTGCTGGAAGAGGGGAGCCTCAGTACCGCTGACCGCCTTGTACCTTACGTCGTCTATACCGATCCACAGCTTGGTCACGTTGGCCTACACGAGCATGAGGCTCGCGAAAAATTTCCAGATCGTGAGATTCAAGTCGCCAGCATGCCAATGTCGTATGTTGCACGCGCGTTGGAGACAGACGAATCTAGAGGATTAATGAAAGCAGTCGTTGACGCGGAGTCGAAGCAAATTCTTGGATTCACCTGCTTGGGGATCGAGGGTGGTGAGATAATGAGTTTGGTAGAGATGGCGATGATTGGAGGCGTCAAATGGCCAGTTTTGCAGAACGCAGTCTGGGCGCACCCCTCACTGGCTGAAAGCCTGAATAATATTTGGAGCTTTTTAAAATAGAGTGATAGGTTATTACCGCTAACAATCCTTATTGATTTACCACATCGGAAAATTTGGCAATGCATCCATCAAATCAGAATTGCTATAAGAAAAGTCAGTCATGTCGTAAGTCGGCATACGTTAAAGTAGAGAAACCCGGCTTTAGCTACTAAATCCGCAAGAACAGTTATAGAATTACTCTCATTAACTTGATTGTTTTCCAAATCCGAGAGCGGCTGTATGTAGAGATGTATGAACTTCGGATATCGGGGTTCATTTATACATGTATTCCCGAATCCTTTCTCCTCGCTCCTGCTCGCTCTTCCTCGGGCGGAGATAAGGCTACGCTATAATATCTGGGATATGTACAAAACTCCAACCAACCAAACTATTTCACACTATTTATTAGCAACACTTGCTCAACACTGTGCATCTATCTCCTGATTAGATTTCTATCCATCAATTGTCTTTCACTCCCGCAAAGATACAGAGAAACTTTTCCATCAGCAACATGCATCTTCCATCAGCCAATATGAGGGATCGAGAAATATCTTCTCGCGAAACCAATGCGCCTCAACTGGTAGAATATGTCACACCTCGTCACGATATATATCCTTTCATAGACCCAACCAGTGCTAATCTAGCTGGCAAATCTGTATTCATCACAGGAGCCTCTAAGGGTATTGGTAAGGCCACTGCCTTGGCCTTTGCAACGGCTGGCTGTTCAAAAATTGCAATTGCCGCACGTTCTTCACTTGATAATGTCGAAAAAGACATCAAGGAAGCTGCAGCTAAAGAAAAACACCCCGAGCCTCTGGTATTGAGCCTAACCGTGGACGTAATGTCAGAAGAGTCGGTACGAATGGCTGCCGAAGCTACCGCCCAGACATTTTCTGGAAGTCTCGATATCCTAATTTGCAATGCTGGCTACCTTGAGGATTGGAAAAATCTGGCCGAGTCAGAAGCTGATGAGTGGTGGAAGTCATGGGAAGTCAACATGAAGGGCACCTACCTATGTCACCGATATTTTATCCCCCTGCTGCTCAAGTCGCAAACAAAGACGATTATCAACTGCAGCAGCATAGGAGGACACTATATTATGCCAGGCGCTTCAAGTTACCAGACCTCGAAATTTGCATTAGCTCGTTTTACCGAGTTCGCCGACAAGGAGTATTATCAGCAAGGCTTGATTGTGATAAGCTTGCATCCTGGCGGCGTTGCTACAGAACTAGCTCATAACATGCCGACATATTTACACCAGGCTTTAATTGATCCACCAGAGTTACCTGCTCATACTTTTGTATGGTTAGTTAAGGAAAGGCGGGAATGGTTGTCTGGGCGGTTCATTAGCGTGTGTTGGGATATGCAAGAACTCGAACAAAAAAAGGACGAAATTCTAGAGAAGAATGCACTAAAAGTTCGGGTGGTCCTTTGAAACTGAGAAGTTTGGTCATTCAACTCATCGCAGACAACTAATTCAGATTATCAAGGCATGCGGGAGGATATCATTATCGTACCGAGAAGCAAGACAATACAAGTAAATTTCAGTTTTCTAACCTTGATTGGAGAACATGTGCTCCGAACGTCCTGGTTAAATTCTCGTCGGGTTCGGTGCGAGCATCCATAACCCGCGGACAACGAAATAATAAGCAAAAAACAACAGGACCTTCGAATTATCAACTCTTCTTACGTTAATTCTATCCCTCAGGGATACTCGTTTACTAATCCCTGAATGTCACAATGGAAATATCTTCGTTTGTACTAAAGCATGCGTTGCCTTTGAATGTTTTCTTTCTCATACCTCTCCCTTATATGCCATTGTTTCATCTCCGGATGTACTAAAACCAGCATGCGTTAACAATTATCGCAAAAGGATCATCATCTTTCATTCAATCTTATGAATATGGTTGAATTGAATATGAAGATTGACTCCCTTATGACGAAACGATGTTTCATATCTAAATGCGTGCATTCAACAGGTCAATTGCAATACTACGCTCTGGCTTTAAACAACGCTGGGTGAGCTAATATTCTCATATGCAGGGATCTGGATTTTTTTTTGTCTGGATCCCGATTGCAATTGGCCATCTTCTGTGCCTGTCTGGCCATGTATCCAATCATCGGGTTTATAATATCTATTTACCCATAAAGAAGGCAAAGAGCGATAAGATGCTTGGAATCACGTTGCAAAGTCATTGGTTGAACTTAATACATGCCAAGTTGGGCTGTGACTGCGGGCTTAAGACGTTGCAAGATTGCAGTAGTTTTGGTATTATAGCCGCCACTAGCAGCAACGACGCTTTAGCATATTTGTTTGTGCGTGCATATGCATTCTTAATTATTACTCAACCAAGGCCCATTGGACTTTTTGTTTTCTTCCCAAATACACATTGATACCAAGACCCCTGGCGATTGCGTGAATGGAGCACAATATCACTCAATGAGGAGACAAAAAATTGCGTGATAGCTCCAGAAACTCCCCTCATTTGCTTCTTGTTCATGTAACTCGCGGTTTAGATCTTCCGTTTAGTGTCGTGTCATGATCTCGGGGTAGCTTCCGACCGACATTTCTCTCCACATAATGATTATAGATGATGGTAAATTGGGAGTATAAAAATGACCTTCATTTGCCTACTCCCAATTTCTCTCATCCTTATCCAATGCGCTCAGCAATCGGATCCGGCACCTCATCTGCGATTAGAACCATGAAGTTCCTGACGACTCTAGCCTTTCTGGCGCCATTGGTGGCTTCACGCTCTGTTAATGTGGAGTCACCGAGCCCACGTACAGACAAAGTCAGCTATGATGGGTATCACGTCTACAGCATAAGAGCAGCAGACAAGATCGAGGCCGAATTCATTGAGAAACGATTCGCAAACTACCATACAGAGGTTACAAGCCGCGGATTCGAAGTCGCTATTCCGCCCAATGAAGTCCGTAGCTTCAAAGAGTTGGATCTCAATGCCCGCCTGCTGAGCGCCGACCTTGGAGAACAAATTCGACGTGAGGATAAGGCCTCGGTCTATAAGCGTGGGCTACACAGGGCCGGCCAGCTACCAGACCTCTCTTGGTATCAGTCGTATCACCCATACGAAGATCATCTTCAGTATTGGGATGACTTGGCTGCAGCTTTCCCAAAGAATTCTAAAAAATATGACATTGGCACTTCATATGAAAATCGCACCATACATGCGTTTCACCTGTTTGGCGATAAGGGTGAGAAAGGCAATAAGCCCATCATTCTGTGGCATGCCACTGTTCATGCTAGAGAGTGGATTACCACCTCGGTATTGCTCCTAAGATCACCCATACATCTGTGACTGGTCTAATAAATCTTGCAGGTAATTGAATACTGGGCGTGGCAGCTGATTAACGGATACAAGACAAAAAATAAGGAGATTACAAAGTTCTTAGACTACTATGACTTCTGGCTTGTTCCATTCCACAACCCGGATGGTAAGAAGTTTTTCACTGGGATATCAGTATAATAAAAAATGCTGATATAAGTCTCGTCCTATAGGCTTCTCTTACACGCAAACGACTGATCGAATGTGGCGTAAGAACCGATTGCCTCGCAGCAACACCACATGTGTTGGCACAGATCTTAACCGCAACTGGAAATTTGAATGGGGAGGCGAACCAAGCACTGGAGCTGCATCCACCAACCCATGCGCTGAGACCTTTCAAGGTCTAAACCCAGGTGACACCCCTGAAAACATCGCGGTATCAGGGCTCTCAGACAAACTCGGAGCATCACGCAAGGGAATTCGGTCCTACATTGATCTTCACAGCTACGGTCAGAAGATCCTGACGCCTCCTGGTTGGACCTGCAACACCACTCAATATCCTGCCACGCTTCCTCGCATGCTTGAGATTGCTGGAGGCTTTGCAAATGCTGTACAAGCATTCGATACCCGGAATGAGACTTATCAGTATGGTACGGGTTGCGATATTGAATACTATTCAGCAGGGAATGGCCGTGATCACCACTATGGCGCCTATGGCGCGGACCATTCTTGGACGCTTGAATTAGACCCAGTAACATCTGGTCAAGGTGGCTTTGTTCTGCCTCCTGAAAATATCTGGCCCGTTGTTCAGGAGCAGTGGGCTGGGGAGTTGTGGTTGCTCAATAATGTATGGAAAAATTAGGACAATTCTATCTGTCAAGATTTGATAGTCTGGAACAGATTGACAGATGATCTATTATTAACTAGCCACAATTTGTATATCATAATTGAGGATAATAGAAATACAAATATTACAACGATAGATTCTGTTATATATCCACTTGATCTTTTTCATTCACAGTTCAGTCTGAATAGCGGGGCTAGTTAATAATGCACTGAGACAATGTTAAAACAAGTCAAGAATCCTAAATACAAATTCTTACGCCCGAGACTGGTAATTCTATGTGAAACCAAGGCGCCTGATCTTTTCCAGCAGAGTTGGGAAAAGGGAAAGGCGGAGCCCAATGATCGCTGTTACCAGTTCAGTGTCTAGATTGCGTCCATACATTGACCTCCTTCATTTATAATTTGATTCGTATGTACCCATTGCCTTAATGGTATTTTTTCTCATTTATTGCAAAATTGACTTGCAGCGCTTTGTCGAGAAACACTTTGAAGGATCAAGGGTCGCATCTGTAATAATATCACCCCGGACTACAGCAACTATAATACGGAAACATACGGACCTCAATCAATTTCAAACACCAGCATTCATCGAGGTAAGTGGGCCATGGCCGGAGGGAGTGGGCCTGGCTGGCAGGATTAGACAAATGATAGCCACACCCCGATGCACCTACCCTCCCCATGTTGTCCAATATAGCAATAAGGCGTATATCTAATGCACAATGACTAAGGTCTTTTTTTCTCTTTCCCTTTTGGTTTGTTTCTTTCGCATAGGGTACTTATTTGAGAGTATATTTGAGCTTAAATTGCCTTTCTGTGCCCACCTACCGAGAAAGAGTATCATATATATCGAGTAGTTATATCATCGAAGTACTGAGAAGACACTAAGTCACCGATACATCTACTGTATTCCCAAGCTCTGGTGATCCTGGTGTTGTGGCCTCCTCCATGCACTTCAAAGATTTTGAGATCTCAAGTGCGGTTTATGTTTTATAATTATCTCATAGATTAAATTCGCCATCTAATAAGCCTTTGAACAGGATACATTCATGCTCTATTACTAATGATGTGATATATTATGAAGAACGTTCCTGTTGTCCATGCGTATGATTGGAGGCAGCAAATTACCACTTATCGAAAAATACGTTGAAAACTATTCATCCCTCGCTTTATCAAAGGTCAACGATTATCTTTTAACATCCATAACTTAGTAATAGCAACTCGTTCAATCTACATTAATTATCTTTGCATTAATGCTATGATTCATAATCAGGTGAACATATGAAATATTAAGTAACGTTGCCATCATTATGCTGTAATATAAGTGTTGTAAATCGGTCGCTACATTGTTGCTTTACATATTATGTGGATTTAGTTTAGGGTAATATCTGCAATTAGCTAACCAAAAACACCAATCTTAGTATTGGTGTATGACCCAAAAGAATTTAGATATTACGAGCCTATACACGATATGAAATGGATCGATCGTAGTGCTGTCCCAGCAACGGCTCTTTATTATTTCATATACTCTCATCCATACGTCCCGCCTGTGTGCTATACGTCCGTCGTCTTATCACAGTGTTGGATCCATATTGGCAAGGTATTATTGACCGAATGGCAAACCGTTTGAAACGTGTTTATGGTATCAGTAAATATGAAATATTTCTACGGATATGGAATTAATGTTCAACTGCCGAAGCATCTCATAAATTCCCACAAGATGCAATGGGTCCCAGCGGGGCGAAATATACACCTTTCCGCGAATGGCTACAAAATCCGGCTGTCTAACGCCTAGTATAGTTTAAGCATTATGCAGTGATTTCGGCTTATCTTATTACAACGGCTGCAATAACTTGATAATTGACTCTATTACCTGCTACTCTTTTTTTTATGAGCTAAATATCTGGTACTTCGAACCCAAGATTATTAAACAAGATAGATTATTAATCTTTGATGTAGCGATCGTGAGGGTACAAAAAGTAATGGTAACTGGTGATCTCGGCATATAAATAGTTGATCTCTCTCTTTTTAACATCAATAAATCTCAACTATAATGTACAATTTGTTAGGTTTCTGATATGAACCTTTTTTGATCCTATTAAGCTTGGAAAGAATGGCGACGCAAGTCATGGCAAAAAAGATTGTCACTGTAGTCGGTGCTACAGGCATCCAAGGCGGCTCAGTCATCGATATTCTTGTTAAAGATGATAAATACCGTATTCGTGCTGTCACACGAAACTGCCAAAGCCAGTCAGCCAAAGATCTTGTGGCTAGGGGAGTGGAAGTTGTCCAAGCCACCACGAATGATGTTTCGTCCTTAACGGCGGCTTTCCAAGGCTCATCAATCATATTTGGTGTGACGGATTTTTTTGGACTATTTGCCAAAGAAGGATCCTTGAAAGCGATGGAAATCGAGTCCTCTCAAGCTTTCAATCTCGCAAAAGCAGCTGCAGCAACGCCAACCCTGGAACACTACATATGGTCAACTTTACCTGACGCTAAAACGCAGAGCTCAGGGAAGTATTTAGTTCCTCATTTCGCAAGTAAGAATGTCGCTGACCGGTATATTCAATCACAACAAGAATTATTTGCAAAGACTACATTTGTTATCATCGGCTACTATGCGGCAAATTTCTACTGGCAGACTCACACCCCAATTTCTGTTCCATCAGCGGGCAAATACGTTCAACTCAATGGATACCCGGCAGATACACCTCTCCGGCCTATTGGTGATGCAAAGAACAATGTTGGCATTTTCATAAAAGCTATAATTGACCAACCCAATAAAACTCTACCTAGAAAGCATGTGCTAGCCCACACGGAGAATATTACATGTGGTGAAATGCTGCAGTTATGGGCAGAAGCTCAAGGGAAGCCAGCAGAGTACATTGAGCTTCAGCCGGAAGATTTCAACAAAATATGGCCAGGTTGGGCTGAGGAGATTGGAATCATGATGCAATTCTTTTGGTGGGCTAAGGTTACCAGATCACAAAATGACGGCGTCTTAAGTCGAAGCGACTTGGGGATTTCTACAGGTCTTATTGGGACAAAAGAGGCATTCTCTACCATGAAATTTTGAATCGATGTTCCATATATGATATATATAACCTATTAGGATTATCTACGTAGAAGAATTATAGTCATCTTTTTCATGGCTCGATTCATTGTGCCCAATGGCACCTTGGCGGTCACTCCAATGCAGATCCAGGTTTGTTTTCCCACATAGCTCTGCATTTTGCGAGAACATGGAACGTGAATCTGAGAGACTGTGAGAATCATTTAACTGATGGCTTTTACGTGGTACTATAAATAATAGGATCAGACCTGAATTTTCTTCATCTCAAGATGCAAAGTTGATGTTATCAGCCGGCAATGAAATGGAATGGCGATATTGGTACGAACTGGGTTTGGTGACTAAGCAGATGTGTGGGAGGGGTAATAACCCCAATGTCTAGGCTGAATAAGAGGAGGGGAAAATCTCCAGAGTCGAATCAATCGCATTACGACAACAAGCAGACCGAAACATATGACTATGAAGATACTTTTCTAACAGAGGATCAGATCCATTTAAATCCAAGCTCAAGAGAGCGGCGCTCCAACCACCGAAATTAGTGGCCGGCAACAGAGAGACAGCTTCATATCCTTTGGCTCAATTGAGGGGGAGAAGAGGGAGAGACGATGTTACCGCCACATTCTCTCCTCCCAACTAGGATGCTTCTGCGGTCGCTATTGGTAGCCGGAATCACTAGCCACCCGATGCTTCTGGCTCCAGGATTAGCCACGTTGAACTTCCTGTCCAAACCCCGAGCCCCCCTGTTTAATGTTGAGAGGAACCCATTGCTACATAGCATCTTGAAGAATGTACTTTACAACCACTTCTGTGCCGGGGAAAATGCGAGCGAGGTCAAAGCTACGATACAAAACATAAAAAACATGGGATTTTGCGGTGTAATCCTTACCTATGCAAAAGAGGGTCCAGGAAGATCTTCTGGTGATAACAGCCAACTCGACCCCGAATCACAAAAAGTTGATACCGAGATTGAAGCATGGCACCAAGGCGTTTTGCAAACAGTCCGAATGATTGGCGAGGGAGATTTTATAGCATTAAAGTGGGTCTTTTCCTTTTCTTTTACAGTTTGGCTGTGTCCGTTTAATGACCAACAGGAGAATAGGTTGACTGGGGCTGGCGCGGCGGTAACAACAGCACTCTCTTTGGGCAATCCACTTCCGACTCAGATGGAGAGTGCATTGGCAGATCTCTGTGGTGAAGCTATCAGCCGAAATGTAAACATTTTCTTAGATGCGGAGCAGCATCATGTTCAGACCGGAATTAATAAAGTCGCCCTCGATCTGATGCGCCGCTACAATCGGGGTGATGTGGCAATAGTATTTAACACTTATCAAGCTTACCTGAAGTCAACTTCAGTAACTTTACTTGATCACTTGGACTACGCGAAGAAAGACGGCTTTACAATAGGCATAAAGCTAGTTCGGGGTGCGTACATGAGCACAGAGCCTCGCCATCTTATCCACGATACCAAGGCAGAGACGGATGCTTCGTATGATCTCATTGCAGAAAGTCTCATCCAAGGACAATTTGCTGGTTGGGGGCAAGACGAATCTTTCAGCTCTCCAAGACTGCATCTATTTTTGGCGACTCATAATCGTACTAGTACTCTGAAAGCTCAAGAACTGCAACAAGATCGGACAAAGGCTGGACTACCGCGAATTCAAGTTCAATACGGTCAGCTACTTGGAATGGCAGATGAAGTAAGTTTTACACTCCTTCAGCGAAACAAGGAGGATATGCAAAGCCAAGGGCTCGTGGTGAGCGACGTATACAAATGTCTTACTTGGGGCACAATTGGCGATTGCATTTTTTATCTTCTACGGCGCGCCAACGAGAACAAAGATGCTGTGTCGAGAACGGTGGCCGAATATCGTGCCTTGAGGAGAGAAGTGGCCAGGAGAATCAAGAACGTGTTCACATTTTAATTAGTCATGGCATTTGGAATCGAAGGTTCAGTCTAATTATTGCATATAGAACAGTTACACTTTGATGCATAGCAGGTTGTCCATGAATTTTGGATAACGGTTCACATGATATGCATAGAACCAAGCTTGGCAATCGATTTTAACACAGAAAGCTTACAGTGTACCTCAAATTCCTTATTGTGGCGGAGGATCTTTCTGTCTGCGTCTTGCTTCATACGATTTCCACCAAGTTGCCGAGTTCACCCATAATGCTGTAGAGAGAGCCGATGTTGATTAGCTTATCTCGAATCCTGGAGATGTGTTTAGGCGAAAGGACGGGAAGAAACGTAACTTACACATAGCGAATAGAGTCAATGCTTCTATAATGATTCCAGGTGTTATTAGCATAAAAGCAACCACCAGTGAATCAAATGGCAGTGTGCGAGTCTTACCGGCATCCAAGTGGCCCTGTGGAGTGTGGGTATCCGGGTCTAAGCCATCAGTGCCCTTGGCGACATTATAGAGACATTCAATACTCCCCGATGTAATAACAGGTTCTCCAGAGGCTAAACATTCAATGTCCTCTTTTTCACAGGTTGATTAGCCCAGATCGCCTTCGGTATCTCAATGCAAGCTTACTTTGTTGAATTCCTTTGGGTGTAAATGCTTCTGCATGTGATAACTCGTGGATCAGGGTTGTCACCAGAAACTGCCCCAGCCAACCTATATCGGATTTCTGATATATCAATTTGTCCAAGGCCGCTTTTTGATATTCATTGGGTTGCGAATTTGTTGGAACATGTAGCCGGCGAAACTCCAGGCCGTCCATTACTGAATTCGACTCGGCAGTGATCCATTGGTCGGACCGCGAAGGGCAAAAAGTCAAGGTTTCGTCAAGATTCTCGCGCGATGGGTTCTCTACGTACGCATATATGTCCGAAGTTGGAATAACGAGCGACCCTATATTTCGGTGAGTTTGTCCGCGATATTCTTCGCAGATGTCTGTCACTCCAACCCATATATGGCCTGTGCGAGTGGAATGGGATCCCACTGCTCGTGATACGAAATAGATTCCTTGGTAGGCTTTTGCATTCAACCGATTAGTATAACGCCATTTTCGGATCTTGGGGAGCTTACGGTTTGCAGCTTGGGGATAATCTAATTGGTCAATTAAACATGAATGATGTCCAATAGGAGAAAGAAATTGGGGGTCATCGAACCGTCAATATATCGTGTGCCACGGTCATTGTATTCGGACATGTACTCTGCTTCATTGCAATACATTTGTAATTTCGGGTGATCAGCAATATGAGCCCCAAGCAAATATTGCTGGATCGTGTACTTCATGGTGAATAGCATGGCTGCGACAGTAAAGAAAGTTAGAATTCGTGCAAGTAAATATGTTCCATCAAGGTACACTTGCTACGCGTATGCAACATGGCGTCCATATTTCCTCTATTCCAGTGTGGATTATTAGGGAGGTAGAGTCTTCGAATCAAAAAGCTATATGTAGAGAACACATTGTCTTCGTCAAAAGTTCGGCCTTGCTTGGTAGCCTTTTCAGGTCTAAGAAGACCGGAACCGTCGCCGCTAAAAAGCGGAATAAGCAGGTCCATCATTTCGAATGCGTTTCCAAGCTAGGCTAGAGGTCAGCAATGGCCCCAGAACCTCATAGATGGTGTTATTTCTCACTATGAGCTCCGCATCTTCAAAAGCCTGCTCAATGTAGGGTGCGATTCTACCATCTTGACAGTTTTGAAAGGCATCCTGTTTAGCTCTTGAGTTTACTTTTCGAGGAGCTGTAATATTTGCAGTTGGATGATCAGTTGGCAGAGAGAAAGTGTTGAGTGTAAGGGCTGAAAGTGCAAATAATCGAAAGAGGAAAAGAGCTGACCGTCTCATGGCTGTAAATAGAAAGAGAACAAATGATAATTGACGAAGTTGGTTTCTATGATTTGAAAATAAGAAAACACAATTTAAGTAAATCGAGAACGTGAATCCAGCCGATATAGGAGGTGTTGTGAGGATTACGATCTAGTGCCAAGATAACACAAAGGCACTAACACTATGTTGCGTCTGTAAAATTAAGCAAATAAAATATATAGAGCAAGAACCAACGCTCTTTTCAATAGTGACATATCGCCATAACGTCAATACTCTCAAACATTAACAAGTTGTCACCGGAAGTCAAGCCCAACAACCAACAAGTTCTCCTCAAGGGAACGTTACATTTCACGTAACAACGGTATGTTCCATTGTTTAATGATTTGATAATAACTATTAAAAAATTTCATGAGGAGAGTTATAACGTTATGATTAACCCTTGATTGCAGAACCGTCAACATCTTAGCACTGCGGTAAAGTGGCTTTATATCACACATATTACACTAATCTATTATTAATTCACATTGCAAGTTGAATCATCTGGATTATTATATACTTTCTCTCTCAGGCAAATATGCCTTGGATAAGTCTCTGGACTATTACGTGGCTGCTTGCGTGGACTATCACAGCAGTAGCAGCAAGCACGCCAGAGCATGTTTCGTCGGATGACTACGATGCAACAGCTTTTCAATCCCAGTTCAATCGCTGCCCAGTCCCTTGTTTAGACGAATCACCTGAAGATTGGAGTGTTTATTCTTCATTTGAAAGACTTTCACAATGTGACCGCCCCATGCTTTTCGATCTAGCAATCCATACGCCAATCAACGACAAGAAAAAGTCCGTTCTAATTCGTGCTTGTACGACTTCCACGTCAAACAAAAAGTCTCACCATAAATCAGACGCTGCGAAAAGAGAATTGGATGCCTGCCGCGACTCTTTTGTTCAAACCAAGGTCCAACTACATGTTTCGCGGGATGTTGACAAACCCACTACTAAACCCAGAGAAGGTTTGATCATTCTGTTCAACAAGATGAAGGATTATGCACAATCTATCGTTGCCACTACCGGCTGTAGCAAAGAGAGCGATGTTATGCTTGGCTACTTTGACGGTTCAGTTGTGGGCATTTACGCCGGAAGATCATTGGCTTCAGCTACTGTCCCACCCATGATTGACCATTTGTTTGATCAGTACAAATATCCCGGCTATGCTACATCTAGTATGCTAACACAGATATGTGGCCATGAAAGTGACATGGATCATACAGCCGGTGTGGCAGTGTCATTAGAGGCTGATATTGACTACGTTCAATCTGCGTTATTATCTTGGAATCAGGGAGAGTGTGCCAGCAAGCCTAACATAGCAGACGACGGATCTACCTACCGAGATCTCACCATTCACCAAGTGCCTCTACCAGCCGCTTTAAACTCTGTGGCCCAGGGTGTTGAGAATGTGAACTCTGGATCCAAAGATCTGGGTAGAGTCACAAACATGGCCGAGCATCTCGATGCACAGGTAAATGGGAAATATTGCACCATGCATAAGATCGCTGTTGGTGATACGTGCGCTTCGATAGCAAAAACATGCAAGATTTCGGTCGCCAATTTTCTCAAGTATAACGATGTCAAAGGGGATGGAAACGACTTTTGCAGGAAACTTCAAGCAGAGAAGAATATATGTTGTTCATCCGGCTCAAGCAAACCACTCCCTGAAGACAACGGAGGCTGCTATACTTACACTATAAAGGCAAATGACGAGTGTTCGACCATCGGTGCCCCTTGGAATCTTACACCAAAAGATATTGAAGGCTTCAA
This sequence comes from Trichoderma virens Gv29-8, assembly GCF_000170995.1. NCBI lineage: Eukaryota > Fungi > Ascomycota > Sordariomycetes > Hypocreales > Hypocreaceae > Trichoderma > Trichoderma virens. Next base: position 76,622 of record NW_014013681.1, read on the forward strand.
CAACAAGATAACTTGGGGATGGAGGGGCTGCCCGAACTTGACTGTGGGTCTCAAGGTTTGTCTGAGCAAAGGCTCGCCGCCGATGCCAGCTCCCATCAGCAACGCCGTCTGCGGCCCTCAAAAACCCGGTACCGTCAACCCAGGGCAAGTCAAAGATGCTTCCACTCTGGCTAAGCTCAATCCATGCCCTCTTAACTCTTGTTGTAATATTTGGGGTCAATGTGGAATTGATTCCCTCTTTTGCACAAAAGCAGACGGACCAACGGGAAACCCTGGAACTGCACCTCCCCGTGCCAATGGATGCATCTCAAATTGTGGCACCGACATTGTGAACAATGATAAACCTCCCTCTAACGGATTCAAACGCGTCGGCTATTACGAGGCATTCAACTGGGAGCGCTCTTGCTCGCACATGAGATCAGAGATGTCAAACACGCAAAAATACACTCATATGCATTGGGCGTTTGGAGACGTCAAAAGCGATATGTCGGTATCCATTAATGATACATACGGCCAGTGGTATGGGTTTATGGGATTGAAAGATGTCAAAAAGATTGTTTCATTTGGCGGCTGGGGAATTTCTACGGGAGTTGAGTCATATGAAGTACTCCGAAAAGCTATGTCTCCCGAGAGCCGAGATCGCTTCATATCAAATGTTGTTTCTTTTGCAAAAGAAGCCAACGTCGATGGCATTGACTTCGATTGGGAGTACCCCGGCGTGAGTCAAATCTAACAATCTGTCACTTGTTGCTTTAGTCACAATATGCTTACATTATGATACAAATCTAGGCACCTGATATCCCTGGTATTCCAAAAGGTCTACCAAGTGATGGTCCCAACTATCTTAACACACTTCGTGCCTTGCGGAAAGCGTTGCCGGCCAGGTACTCTCTTTCTATTGCGGTTCCTGCGTCATATTGGTATTTGCGTCCTTTTCCTATCCAAGAAATGTCCCAAGTCGTGGATTACATTGTATACATGGCGTATGATCTTCATGGTAAACATCGCTTTCCCAGATCGAGATATTCGCTCACCGACTAACGTGTATTATAGGCCAATGGGATGTTGGAAATGGATGGGCCATGTCCGGGTGCCCAAGCGGAAATTGTTTGAGAAGCCATATTAACCAGACGGAGGTTGTTTTGGCGCTTTCTATGAGTGGGTCTTCAGTTACCCTATTGACTTTCTCATCAAAAATATGGAGCAGTATTGCTAATTTATATTGGAATCAGTCACCAAAGCTGGTGTAAATGCCAACAAGGTTTTCGTGGGAGAATCCAGTTATGGACGATCTTTTCGAATGTCCAATGCGGGATGCACAGGGCCAGACTGCACATTTACAGGCGCCAATGGTCAATCTAATGCCGCAAAGGGAAGATGTACAAACGCTAGCGGATACCTTTCTAATGCCGAGATCAGCGAGATTATTTCCAAGTCATCGAAGTCGAAAAGGACATGGTTCGACAAGGACACAGCCTCAGATTATCTGGTATACAATGGTAAGATTGCCCATACTTGAGGTCTCTGCAGACATTGTAGATACTAATGCAGTACAGACGTTGAGTGGGTGGCCTACATGTCCGATAAAACAAAGGAAATCCGCCGTGACAAATGGAAGAAGCTAAACTTTGGCGGATCAGTCGACTGGGCAGTTGACTTGCAAGAATTTAACGTGGCAGACACCGTCGGCCCGCATGGACAGTATAATAATGCCTCTTGCATACAAGTTTTTGATAACATGATATGGGATTGGCTCAACCCGTCTATTGAAGCAGTCGCAGGATGCACGAATATTCTCCAACCATCACCTCTCCCGACTGCAGTAACCCTTACAGCATATACGACAATTACTCTACAATTGGGAACCTCGTTAAGCACGACGGTAGTATCTGCGTCCTTCTCCATCTCAGAGGTCAGCTATCAGCCATTTACCTTTAATGAATCACACATCAGTACATTTAGTTCCGGACAAATGCTCACGTATAATCCCACTCCCCGGATAACGCCCAATCCCGTTACAATCGGCATACCTACCGGTTGGACTGTCACAGGAGTAGGAAAAGCTACTGGAGGAAATGCTTTAAAAGAACCTTCTGTGTCAATTATAGGACTTCCACAAATGACTAGTACCAGTTCATCTGACCACGGAATTGGATTCTTACTGCCTATTACCTGGCTCCCAACTGTCAGCTACAAAATTCCGTCGATTCTCACTCCAAAGCCACCAGCTCCTACTGAGCTCCCAGATGATGACGAGCACCCAATTATCAATGCTCCTACACCTCCAGGTGTTGTTGACTGCAAAGATAACTCGTGTACCAAAGGCCAAGACTGTGATAATGACAAGTGCTTGCAGGGAGGAGATTGTTACGGGGAATCGTGTGTGTCCGCCGGAAAATGCAAAGGTAAGAAATGCATCCGCGGAGGAAATTGCGTCGGTTTCCATTGTCAGCAAGGAGGTATTTGTGAAGGAGAAGCGTGTGAAAAGGGGGGCGGTTGCTCGAAGAAGGGCTCCGGAAACTGCAACTCCGGGGAGTGCAGAGGTAAAGGCTGTTTCCCTCGGTCCAAGTGCTCCGGCGCACAATGCGAAAGGGTTACCATCAAGCCTCTTCCCCGTCCAAAAGGCACTCCAGTGAGACTCCCAAGGCCGACTTGCCTCTTTGGATGTCCGAAACTCCCGGATTGTCCCTTTTGGGATCTCTCCTGCAACGCGCCATGCGGCCTGATTGGTTGTCCTCCGGGTCGGCAACCAACAGCAAAGGCCTGCACAACTTTGCAAACGGGTAGAGATTGCACAGAATTCATCAGTAGCACACAAGTGCAGACGAAACCAACCACTTCCTGGTCGACTACTACTCGAACTCGATGCGAGAATGTGGTTGATTGCGAAGTTACCGACATGACTTTCACGACAACTATAAAATCATCAACAGAAGAGCCAGATCCAACGTATATCGCAAAGATCATAGAGTATGAAGGCATGAAACTGATGAAGGATAAAGATCTTTTAGCCTCTATCGGTAAAGATGAAGACGAGTTTTTCTCTTTGCTCGAATCGCCCACAACAACCACCTTGGAAATATCAACCACCTCGGAAATTACCTCGACTCCTTCAGAAGAAGCCTCTTCAGAGCCTACTCAAACGCCAGAAGTCACATGCGGGATTGCGCTTTACCCCCCGCTCATGTGGCGATTAGACATCATTGACATGACAGGCAGTTGGGTCTGGGACGATGAAGGTAAAAATCTGCAGAGCGAAATCAAAGGCTGCGGTGCAATGACTGGATGGGAATGGTTCAAGAGAAAAGACGGGACGCGCGAGTGCCGCTTTAACCTACCGCTGATTATAAAGGAAGGGTGCGTAGAGAGGGCGATAGCCTCCGCAGGTGGTCCGGACATAGACTGTATTTTCGCTTTCGGCTGAAAGTGTACTCCGTGCGGAGTTTCTAGGCACAATATCCGCGTTTGATACTATTTCAACGCTAATGTCCAAGCGTATACTCCTTGTTTCTGAATCTCCACACAAATGAACTAAAGCCCCAACCCAGATGCTTGATGAACGCCAGCCAGTATCCTGCTTGACGGCAACATGTGGTAAAGAAGAAACTCTGTGACCCATTACGAGGCGACGGGATACAAAATGAAGAGTAGAAAATGCACAATGCCTTTATCTCGGAGCTAAACAGTAGAAATGCCAATGCATGACGCCTTATCTGACGTGCCCTATCACATAGCTAGTGGTGTGCGAGGTATTTGCGAGTATTATCAATCATCCCATAAATTGCGGAGTTGCATCAGGATGCTTGTTGATCGCGTATTAATTCTTGCTGATGGCGTATTAGTTGCCTTGGTGTATATAGACGGCTACTCCTCCCATCTTTTTTGCTCTTGTGTTGTCCAGTATAGTAATTTTCCCCAGCAAATCACGTCTTCACCAGACACTTTATTCGGCATCGTCAATATCATGACCGCCACTATCAAGCTGTATACCAACCACGGCTGCCCTTGTGCGTAATTAATTGATTAGGTAAAGCTGTGAAATAGCACTAACATCAATGATACCACAGGGGCCCACCGTGCTCATATTGCATTGGCCGAGCTGAAACTCCCATTTGAAGAGGAAATCATTGACTTGAGCGTTCCTCGTACGGCAGAGTACTTGGACGTGAATCCTCGAGGCCTCGTTCCTAGTCTGTCATACAACGGCCAGATAATTACAGAGTCTGCCATTGTCGCTCAGTTTCTGGCGGATGCCTATCCATCACACCTGATCCCGAACGGAGGCACCCCTGAGGCGGCTCTTGCCCGCGCCAGGATATACTTCTTTGTCGATACATTTTTCAGCAAGGCAAATGGCCACTATCACAAAGCGCTTTTTGCCAAGACGGAGGGGGAGGCCGAAGAGGCCTCAGGAGAGTTTGTGAAGCAACTTGAGAAGGAGGTTGAGCCGCTGTTGAGTGATGCGGCCCCATTCTTTGGAGGAAGTAAGACATTGACGCAAGCTGAGGTATGCTATCAAAAATTGGTGAGAAATATGACAGTACTAATCCTCGCAGTAGGTGCTCACCGGGCCTTTCGTTCTGCGATTGCTGTCTCTGCCAAAGAATGGCGTTGGGCCAGAGAGTTTGATCAAAGACCTGCCTACCAGAACCCCCAACTTTTATAAATGGACCACTGCAGTGATAGAGCACCCTAGTGTGAATGGAATCTGGAACGAGGAAAAGGTTGTAGCAGGCACCAAGGCTCGTCTCGCAAAGTTGAAGGCATAGATTCAGCATTGTGAGATATGTAACCATTGTTAAGCAGGAACAAATGATACAAATTGATGACTGCATTGATAATTATACATTTTGCAGATCCGACACGATTGTGACGGCATGCGTGTACCATTCAATAAGGCTGGCATGAGTAGCTTGGACTTTGAAAAGGCAACTATGAAATCTCGGAATTGCTCGGCTTTATCACATGTTAAAGCCACTGCTAGCCATGCTGCGGTGACTATTGAACACTAAACTATCTAACCAGCTCTCCTAGGTAGAAGTTTCTGAGCATTTACAGCCAGTCAGCATCTTCCTTGCTCAAGTTGCAGCAATTGGCCACCGAAATATCCACAGACTTTCCTTTCCCACCTGTACGTATAGTATATTGTGTGTACCGCTTTTATCCAAAGCATTTCATGCGTCGTTTCATTTCGTAGTTGAGCCAGTACAATATGGATGCGTGCGGTTTCATAAATGTATCGTGATACTACTAGGTATCTGGTTGCATTAGGTTCTGTTGGTAACTCATTGGAACTACTCAAGATCTGTAATCTTCCTTACATGAAAGTCGGAAACTGTTAGTAAATCCTGGACACCGCCAATCAACAAAGGAACGCATTTCAGGCTGCTAGAAACATCAGGTTTCATTAGCGCATACGGCACGCCGTAAGCCAAAACCCAGAGGTCGCCGATCCCCGCATCGGAATGCTCCGTAGCGTTAATGATGATGTGGAATGGCGTGCTTACCGCTTCACTAGGGCAGAAAACCTCGACTTTCATCTGATAACTTTCGCTCATTCATTGACGCGTGACAGGGCAATCTACTCAAGCATCAAGGAAAGCTGTTTTCGCCATGACACAGGTCACTATTGCTACGGCGCTACGCCCCCAAGATGATTTGCAGACCGTTGTGGAGAGTCGGACAAGGGAATGGCACTTTCATATCTACTTCTTGCTACAATCACCTACCGAAACTGCCGCAGCACTTGCACTCCGTGACGCTGTGCTAAGGCTTCGTCGCGATGGTATGCAAGCCCCTAAGATTACATCGGCTGTTGACTGACCATCATCATGTAGGTGCCTTCGTCGCTGTTCCTCTGCATAGGGTCAATAAGGAGCCAATCGGACCGCATCCTGCTGGGTCGTATGAGAGTGAGTCTAGATTAGTTACGACTCATCAATGATCCTAGAAGAACCATGACTAATTCTCGAGTGAAGTTTGGGTTCCAGACACTTCGTTCTCTGATGTCTTTTTCTACTTGGCAACAAATCGAGGAAATTTGAGGTACGAGAGTCTGCCATTTTCTGAGTTGCATATGTAAGGCGCAAGCCTCCATGGCCCGCCTTGCTCTAAATGCCACTTTGATGGCTCAGACTATATAATTGCCCCTGTTCTAATAAGCCATGTAATAGCATCCTTGTTCATCCACTCACCTCAGAACAACGCCGAGACCACGAACGTCGGAATGCTTGGTTGGGTACGCCGTGGCCCATCTACGTAGACGGATTGCCACGTAAAAGTGATGAAGTTCCACTTCAGTATCCCGAATTGCGTCTTGGCTGGTCTACTGCGCCAGATGGCGAAGTTTCCCTCGATGAGAGGCGACGGAGGGGCGCGGAAGTTGAGGCATTGCTGGCCAAAGATCCTGAAGCGGCTCCTGCTCCCTTGGATTGATGAGTGAGATGTAGTTTAGAGACCCGAACTCTCTTATGAAAGATACAAAACTGTGTTATCGACTTCGTTTTGATAGAACCAATCATTCTACATGGAGCTTGTAATTCGATTACAATTCCACAATACACGAAGCTATTTGAGAATGCGCATATATATTTGCTCAGCACAAAGATTGACGGGTCGTGTATCTCTCTTTTCAACCATCCTACAAATAAGTTTCCATCCCATCACTCAATCTCGTCTTATAGCAAATTCCACGGCAGTTAACCAATTCTTTATACCAAGGGGTGACTAGGCACTGCTAATTCATGACCTGCACATAAGGCCTGAGCAGCAGCAACGATTTGGCCTTTTGCGCCTTAGAATCCACAGTCTACATAACAAGACAATACTTACCATGGTTGACGTTGGGGCCACAGCCTTCGGGGTTGATGACCCAAGGGATAGCATCATTTCCAATATCGTCGAAGTGTGAGCAAGCACAGATGACATCCGTTGGACCATAACCGGTAACACGAACCACTGGGGTTCGATGCTATTAACTGCGCAAGACGGAATATCGCCAAATTAGCCATAGCTTATCTTGGCGCAATGCCTCATCAAGCAAACCTCATCAATCTCTCGTACATTTGCCGCATATCAAGACTCGCATGATTGATCTCCCTGCCATACAAGCATATTCGGCGGTGGAGTTGGAAACTGATATCAATCATCGAAGATATCGGTGAGCAACTTAGGGGCGATTTACCAGCCGTGCTCTAGGTTGGTCATGGTGACTGAGGAAGATCCATCCGCTGGTTGTTGATGACTTTTCGACCATTATGACACCCTATATAAACAAATCCTGGTCGTTTGCTCTCTTTCCTCAACACATTGCGACCATCTCTACAGTAGTGATCCCAACCATTTGTCACTTTCCTTGATCCGACCGCCTCGGAGCTCCACTAGTGGTCTTAACGACTGGTGTCTTTCTGCGACACGTTGCGACCGTCTCTCTAATAGCTACCCCGACCTCTTGGATACATTGTGAGGCAGTGATGACCACTATATCACTGTCCTCAGCAGAGTACCGAGCGATCCAATGTCCCAAGCTACTTTCGGCGCTAACCAAGTAAATCATACATGCCTAAGGTACTACTCCTTATAACCTTGACCATCCCAAACTCAAAGCTTACTACAGGTAGTTTCATCGCGTTCCGGTTACATGATTCATACGACTAATCTACCCTCTATGTAATCACTCAAAGACAGGGGCCGAATTAACACCAATGATGAAGTATTGGAAGGAACCTGCTGATCAGCCAGCTCGGCGCTAGGTTAGACCAGACGACGAGGGAAGATGCATCTGCCATAACTAATTGACGAGTCATCGGCTATCTCCTCTACGCAATGCCGCCACCGTTCCTGTCAAATTGGAGAACATCTTTGTGCCAGCCTTTAAAGTTGTATTCTTTTACAACTGATATTTGTCGCTCTGATAAGGCCCATGTTATATCGGCCTGTTGCTCTGAATCTGCGCTATATCTTCACTGTAAATGAGACTACTGCATCCCTGGATCATTGCGAGACCTGAATGGTCTACGCATGATATTGTACAGAACGTGAAAGCTACCTGGTTAGGTAGGTTGGTTGATACCAAGATGGCTTTGACGATTCATGTACCAAAGAGTAGAAGTCTCATATAAAACCACCAGCGGGTTTGCACACGCCATGTCACTTGAAAACCCACTGCCCTGCCCATCATTCAGATGATAGCGAGACGAGAGAAGCTCAAATCCGTTCACCTACCGAACGAAGCTATCAGACTATCCGTCCCCATACGGCTGATCATGACAGCAAGTGGCAAACGCCAATAATAGTATCCATCCCACGCAGTTGGCAGTGGTAACGCAGCATCGGCAGCGACAATGATGCAATTAAGAGCATGACTGGCCATATGTTGTAGCCAGAAGTTGAAACAAAGACGACAACAAGCTATGTACATTACATTGTTACAGACACCATACTCGTAGTATCATCAATGACACCAGGTAGGTGGGGACAGCTGAGGGGCTCAGCCATCAGGGCTTTAGTCAGCAGCCATAGCTCGCAGAGCCCAATAGCTTAGGTAGAATAAATCAACAACCTTCAACTGTTCAATGATCCGACTTTTCCTTCCTATCAAAATAACGAATAAGCTCTGTTTTAGTTAATGAGATTAAACACTGGAAACTTTAAGTTATCCTATCAAGAAAACAGAAGAAAGAGAGTGTGCGGGGCGTAATGTGTTACGTACTAAATTGATCGAATGCATAACCTATCAACATGAACCCAGCCTTCCCTCCGGGCAAATGAAAATCCGTATTTGTATGATATATAGGCGTTCCCCATCGCTTACTACACCTCGACAATATTATTAAGTGATAACGCAATGTCAAGAGCTTTGTTCCCCGAGCAATTGCTTCCACTCTCAGTTCAGCTCTTTTTACATCCCCCTAGCAGCCCATGTACAGCAAGCTCCGCTCGTTTGACGGGTGTTGGACCTGCCGAGTCCGACGCAAGAAGTGCGCCGAAAATCGCCCCGTCTGTGACACTTGCCAAGCACTAAATATTACATGTTATTACGAAGAGGAAAAACCACCATGGATGGACGGTGGGGTGAGGCAGACGAAAATGATGGAAGAGATAAAAGCACAGGTAAAGCGTTCCGCCTCCCAGAAGCGTGAGCGCAAGCATCTCGAGATACGTCAGACCGAGGCCAACAATCTTGGCAATATCGATACGGAGTCTTTTGCTACGGACGCCATAGATAAAACAGATACACGTACAGACTTCGATCCTTCTCTTGGACACCACGGCGTTGGCTTCACCTCTGAATTTAGCAACGATAGTAGCTTGGTGCTGCAGGATTCGCCTATGCAAAACAAGACGCCAATCGGTCAAGGGGGGGCTGATAAAGAGTTACATCTGCTTATGATATACCTCGATTATGTCTTCCCATACCTCTTTCCGCATTACCGACCATCGATTCTCGCGGGCGGCCGAGGGTGGATATTGGAAATATTGCACACCAATAAAGCTGTGTACCATAGCGCGGTTTCCTTGTCAACTTCGTTCTATGCTATTGTTCTTAACAATGGCGATAAAGCCCACGATGAATGCACAATGCAAATGATACACAAATTTGAGAGCCAGATAGAGCTTGGTCTCAAAGAGTTGCACAAGGAAGTAAATTATATCAACACCAACGCTCCAGGCTTTGACATGAAGAAAGGGCTTGTGGTTATGCAGAGCATTCTTCAAATGCTTCTTTTTGAAGTGGCGACATCTAACAAGGACAATTGGAAGTTGCATCTCAATGCAGCCATTGCAGTTTTCTTGCGGATTCTCCCCGATCCAAAGGAGTGGAACAAGACACTGAACAGCTTGTATACCCATACCCACAAATGGCCGCCTCCGGAGTTTGGGTTAAGGCGACCGTGGACCACAAACCAAGCGGCGCTGCGATTCTTTACAGCCACAATTCTATACATCGACATCTTATCGAGTGTCACCTTGGGCAATGCGCCACAACTTGCCAGTTACCATGCAGATATTGTCCCAGAATGCCTATCTTATGAGAAGAGCTTTGAGGCAATTCAAGCTGGCTATCTGTGCTTTGACGAGTTCTTTGGATTACGAAACTGGATTGTGCAGGTCCTAAGTGATGTAGCATCTCTGGAAGATTGGAAGCGCATTCAAAAGAGGAGCAGTTCATTGCAGGTCAGCGAACTTGAGTCTCGTGGTAAAGTCCTATCGGATGTAATTAAAGCAGGCATTCAGTCTCTGGAGAGTCACTGCCAGCGGCAATACATTGCTCGGGATGTCGCCACACTCCAACTTGTCGATCCTGGGCCTGACGCAAATGCGAGCGAGCAGTCCAAGCACGAAATGGTATGGTTGCTTGCTACGCTGAGCTACTTGAACGTAGTCATATTGGGGTGGCAGCCTTCCAACCAAGAAATTCGTTGGTCAGTTGCGAAGGCAACGGACCTACTTTGTCAGGTTCCAAAAGGGCCTGGTATACGGGCATTGGCATGGCCAATGTGCATATCTGGCTGCTTGTCCCTGCCTGAAGATGAGGCCATTTATAGAGCATTAGTGCGTCGGCTGGGGCCTTTGGAGATGTTTGGGACTATGAAGGAAGCTTTGTTAGTCATGGAAACCGTATGGTCGATGCGGGCTGAAATTGATGAATCTTGGGATGTAACAAAATGTATGAATGTTCTAGGATATAGTGTGTTGCTGATATAAGAAGCTGACGTATTGTTGGCCTATTCTTTATATATTTATTGGAATTTATATAATAGAAACCACTAAAAGTATAGCAAAGCCTTTGGCAACCTATAATACGAACTCCCTTACTGTCGCAATAGATACCGGAATCGCCGGCAAAAGGGAAAACCACTGGCCTATTATTGGCAACCGGCTAGCCAATTTTGCCTCTGCCACCTTCGACTGTAGTTCGAAATGAAGGATGTCTAGCCACTGACTTGGACTTGCGCGATCCTATACTACGGGATATTATAACGCAATTTCTGCTATGGCACCCAACGGCCAATCAGCGGCTTCACCGCCGACGCTACGGTGGATCGGATCAACCCCACAAGGCGTAACCTTGTGTTAGTGTCTTGGGAGTACGGAGCACAGATATCAGAAACTTATCCCTGATACGAAAGAGTGGTGGTGTAACGGGTAAATCCGGCCTGTAAATAAGAGTTTGTAAGTAATTAGCAATAGTTATTGCATTTTCTAAACACTGGTGTTAAGTTTGCAATAGTTCCCTTTGCCATAGGCAAATTGATATAAAATTATACAGAACTGCAGTTCTTTTATTAAGAGTATGCATAAGAACCTGTTGCAAGGGAGCTGTTTACTTACCATTGACCCAATTCTTAGTCTACTAGATAAAAAATGAAATGCTCAGTATCGACCTATACTGTCTGTTGTCTCACTTGATATATTCAGTTAAAGGGCTATATACAGAAAGTATATCAAACGCTGCTAATGGCACTACTTTGAAATAGGTAGCTAAGTAATTGTTACTTATTTTCTTCCTATCAAAATACACAATATGTAGATAATTACTCTACATCCACTGATTCTAATGCAGAGGAATGAAAGCTAGTTAATTTTGGCCATTCGGACTATAAAAGAAAGCCTAAAACCGAGCGTTTAGGAGGTTGCTGGGTATACTCTGAGAGTACTACGACCTTGGCTTGCCGACGGTGTAGTCGGCGTTTAAGACTTCATAGTCTTGCTAACTTAAGTAAACTTGCAGATTTAGAAAATCCTAGTATTGTATAATAATAAGTTGTTGATTTAGATCCAAAATTATTTCCCTTCAGTGGTTGTTATGTGGAAGCAATTCCTAGCCAACGGCTCAACGCTTGTAGGCCGACGCATGTTGGCACCAATTGGAGTTAGAGAGTGGCACTTGCGAGTGAATACATCAAGTTTAATTAAAGTTATCTCAAAGTGTTTTGCCCCTTAGGAATTCCCCTACAAGAGAGTCATTTGAAGTGTAAATAAACAGGGACAAGGGACGAGTTCACTATCACAGATAAGTGATTCACTGAGACAAATGAGAGCAGCCTAACTCATGTCCACGACGTTCCAATACAAATTCTTGGAGGCCAAATGTGCTACCGGGCTAATAGCAACAACAACCCAGTGCTAGCACGCTGAGCAGGATCATTCTGTGGACCCTTGATCACCTTTTTGCGGATTCACCTAGGCTGTGTTCATTCGTAAGGTAAAACCCCCCTATTTTGTCTACGCCATGGCCGCGCGGGTGCTGACAAACTTGGTTCAGAGCCTAGGGCGAAAAGATATTTACGGCCTGAAGTAACCCTGCACCATAAACCTTCCTTATCCACGACTCCAACATAAAGATGCCTCCTCCTGCTAGTATGATGGTAAATTTAGGTACCTGAATCTGTCATGCAGTTTTGTCTACCTCCAAACACCACACACACACAAATACTGAATTCAAAATAAGACTTATCTACGATACGGGCTTTGGTGCCATGATGGGGGACGGAACAATTCTCGAGGATGAACATTCTACCGTTTCTAGTGAGAAGCATGGAACTAGAAAAAGCAACGTGGCTGGCGAGCTAGAAGATCAGATCCTCGACGTTGAGACTCAAGGCGTAAGCACCCATTTCAGGCGCTGTGATTTCGGATACTAACAGCTATTGATGAACAGCATACCATGAGAGACAGCAAAATAGAAGGGCCCATGGAAATGAGTGGGGGCGCTCCTGACCAAGGCCTCCTAACCAAACCACCTCAAAACAAGACAGAGGAGAAACCGCCATCTCCCATAATCCTGACTTCAGATTTGGACAAAGATATAGTTGGCTGGGAGAGCGAGGATGACCCGGCCATGCCCCTCAATTTCAAAAACAGCCAAAAGTGGCTAATAGTCTGTCTCCTCTCAATGATTACCTTCATGTCACCATTTGCCTCTTCTATTCTGGCTCCGGCAATCATCTTCATTGAGAAGGATCTGGAAGTTTCCAGCACTACCAAAGGGGCGATGCCTGTTAGCATCTTCCTCCTTGGATATGCTGTTGGACCTCTATTTCTCTCGCCGCTATCCGAAATCTACGGCCGCAATATTGTTCTGTTGATCTCAAACCTCTGGTTTTGTCTATGGCTTATCGGCTGTGCCTTAGCCCCTACTTTAGACACACTTATTTTTTTCCGCTTTATGGCCGGAATTGGAGGATCGGCCTGCCAGACAATTGGCGGCGCCGTTATTAGTGACCTCTTTCCAGTCAGTGAAAGAGGGCGAGCCATGGCAGTATGGATGCTTGGCCCTCTTTTTGGACCGTCATGTGCCCCATTGATAGGAGGGTTTGTCTCTGAGACTATCGGGTGGCGTTGGGTGAACTGGATAACCTTCATTCCGGCAACAATTATAGTTCTCATCTCAACGGCCATCAATCGTGAAACAAACCATCAAGTGCTTATCCGGCGCAAGACACAGAAATTACGACAGGAGCTCAACCGCCCACAACTTCGCAGCTGCTACGATAACCCAGACACCCCATTTCTGCCTACCTGGCAGATTCTTCTTGACGGATTTGTGAGGCCGATGAAAATGCTTTTCCGTTCAGCCATTATATTTAGCATCTCCTTATACATCGCGTTTGCTTATGGTTGCCTATACCTTCTTTTCAATACCATTCCGGCGGTATTTCAGGGCAGCTATGGTTGGTCTATCGGCATCACTGGCTTAGTCTATTTAACGATGCTTATTGGGTATGCAGTAGGGCTTGGCATCTTTGCCGTGCTGTCAGACAAAACTGTTGTACGCATGACTAAGGCTAATCATGGAGTTTTTGAGCCTGAGATGCGTTTAGCAGACTGTATTTTTTTTGCTTTCATTTTACCTGTTTCATTTTTCTGGTACGGATGGAGTGCAGACCAAGCTGTACACTGGATTGTTCCGATTATTGGAATCGTCCCTTTTGGTATTGCCATCGTTGGAATTTGGCTTCCCGCCCAGGCATACATAATCGATGCTTACCCTCAACATTCTGCAAGCGGCCTAGCTGCCTTCTCCGTTTTGCGTTGCATAGTCGCCGCTTTCCTTCCCCTTGCTGGACCTCAAATGTACGAATCGCTGGGTGTCGGCTGGGGAACTTCACTGTTAGGTTTCATTGCCTTGGCGTTAATTCCCATCCCAGCGTTGATATATAAGTTCGGGGGACGGCTGCGCCAGAGGTTTCCATTGACGCTGTGATGGCGCGGGTATGCTGCGTTGATTTGCTGCCTTCATAATCCCTTTGGATAGCTCTGACCGGAATTAGCAGTTTATACTAATACGATCAGCTGTTAACATGCCGTCATGGCGCTGATGTACCTCTTTTGAAAAGGCTTTTGGGAAGACAGTGTGACCTGGGACTTCGGCGACGGACCGAGTCCGGCGGGTCTAAGTCAGTCCATTACTACTTGTATTCGCAGTCGCTTGTATCCTTTTTTTATTCCTCTCCTTAAACCAACTGATAACCTGCTGTAACTGCGCACATTAATACTAGCCTAAATAAGCAATTCTTCCTATTCGAGCAAGATAACCATAAAATTACATACTAAATTGGACTTAGAGACCAGGCCGCTTTATGAAGGTTGATATTGTTAAAATGTACCTCACCCTACTAACACTAACGGAATCGGGGGACCACCTTTCTCAGCCTGCTGTAACCAACTTGCGTCCAATCACAGTCCTCAGCGCCATGCCTATCATGCTTCTCTCCGGTGGTACCGTTTCCGTATTCAACTCCGCGCGGCTTTATGATGACATCGTGGCCTCGAATGGCTCTGCGCCATGCCGCTCTATCAATCTTCTAGTCGAATTCCGTCGTAAAGCGGCCACCCAAGTATCCATATTTAATCCAAGTCGCGCTGAAGCCAAGCGAGATCACATCGGAAATAATTTTGTTCTTCTAAATTAACGTAAATTACATCTCTTACTCGAGTGAATTTGATTTATTTGGCCCTTCGTAATAATATAAACAGAACTTCTAAGTATTCTACTCATATGGCGGAGAATTCCAGTAAGATGCAAGAGCAAAATTCGACTCTGTTTAAGCAGCTGCATTTTAGGCATTTTCCGCCCAGCCTTCCGTAATGATGTCTTCCACAGATTTCACGGGAATATCTGGAAATAGGTCATTTAACGATACGCCATTTGCTGGAACGCTGAAGTCGAACGCCCCGGCCTCCATCCCGATACCGAATCCAGCGAAACGCTGTTGGAGTGACTCTTTCGCAGTTTGCGAATACAAGCGCACATGGGACGGTAGCTCAGTTATCTGCCCTTGCTGAAGTTTCTGCATGGTATCGTATTGAACCTTAAAGCTTCCACGAATAGATTCTGCTATACCAAGGACCTCATTCAGAGTTCGGCGATCACCAACCATCGTACTATGCTTATGCCATGTTCCATCGGGAAGGCCTATGGCAGCCACGACAAACTTGGCTACGTCTCCAGAATATGTGTAAACAGCAGGCACATTGCCAGACCCCGGGATACCCGCCACCTTGTGAGCGATGTCGATAGCGAATACCCATGGCATCAAGTAGGATTGGATTTTGGGCATCCCATAGTAATCCATGAACACGCCATGAGAGAAGAGAGTATACTCGAGGTGGGATTTCTCGAGCTCTGCGATTGCAGCATCTTTGTAACCGGTGGGGACGGCAGCACCTGCTTTGGTCGATCTAGTCCAAACGACTGTTGAGCAAGATAACAAGGCCAGACCTGGGAAAGAGGAACTTACGCTTCAAGTCGGGGGGTACCGAATTCACTGGGGGTAAACCTCTTTACAGACGGTGCGGCATCGGCTGCGCGAATAAGATTTATTTGAGCTTCGGATTGCTCTAAGCCTTTGATTACGATGGTTGAGATCACTGTGTGGATTTGGTGATCGTTGAGTGTCCGAACGATAGCCTCTACATTAGTGTAGTCGATGGCTACCAAGGTTGCTCCAGCAATAGTCGTGCTTTGTAAGTTTTGCTAATTGGCATGAAGCGTAAGTTTGCTGCTATGAATAAATAAAAAAATGGTTGTGCGTACCTCTCGTGTCAAAACGACGGTCTCGTGGTCGGAGTTTGTGAGCGCCTCCACAATGGTTCGCCCAAGGCCACCGGTGCCGCCTGCTACAGCAACTTTAACCATGGCGAAAGATGATATCTTCACAGTTGTGGTAGGAGGAAATAGGTTGACTTAATTATATTTCGACGCCGTTGTGCTTTGGTAGGAACTTTCGAGCTGAGCTTCTAGACCTGAATACATATATATGGCAACCTACGGCTTTGTATGTTGTACAGCTTATATAATGCCGCGCGGTAAGACTCCTGTGGCTGAGGCGTGGCCAATCACTGTAGACACCGCCAGGCGGAGTGTCCTAAGCCCGGGTCTGGTATCCAAACACAAGACGGAGATATCTTGGCACTTTGCAACGAATTAATTTAGTTTTATCAAGAGGCACGTGCCAAACGCATCAGGTACCACCCGTCCCAGATGTTACTAGTGGGAACTTATTACTCAGGTTTCTTTAGACAAGGTATTTATAATACCGATAGTAGTCCCGTAACTGGTCACGATAAGTTATACTGCATGTCAAACGCTCGGGTGTTTGTTGTAAAATTGTCATCTACCTTTGATGGTGCCTGATCGGTATATTGGAGTTGCAACCGTACGTGCTCTATCGTTGGCCACAGGCGGCTTAACATTTTACTTATATTTTTTCTCTGTTGATATATATTCTTATTTAGTTTATGAGGATACTTATGACCCATTTTATCATTCTCTAGCCTGAAGATTAATAGTTTAATAATATACAGCCTTGTTTCTCTTAGAAATAATGTGCATATCTTCTCCAATGTTTATATAATATCTCCAGTAATTGTTCATCATATATTCGTGAAGAGAGTTGAATCAAATGACCAATCATGTTCACCTGCCAGATACAACGCTGCGCAATTTCTCATACTTCAACCAACTTCACTTCGGATAGATAGTCTTACCGGCGGTAATCCAAAAACTCCGGTAGATCCACTTGAAGATTATGTTGAGATCTATAAAAGAGTCGTCGCCGACCGCAGAAGTAAATATCAACATCTCATTTCATTGTACAAACTACTGAAGCCTCAATATACAAAACTCCCTCTATAAACATGCAGATCCGTGTTCTTCTCACAGTCCTCATGGGCGTGACCTTTACCGCAGCTCTCACACCTGCCGACTGCGACTGCGTAAGTGACAGGATCTGTCGAATATCTTATTGTTACTAACAAGAATGAATAGTTCACTGTCTGTGATGTAAGTTGAATATTCAGACTGGGGAGTAGACAACTATCTAATTAGCCACTCCAGGGCGACCTTCACGACGCCGACAACTGCTACAACTCCAACATTGGATGTGGAACTTTCGATGCCCCAACTTGTTGCGGTATTTGCGGATGCAACTGCCCTGTAAGGATAAATGCTGATGCAATTTTATACCATACTGACGATCCCTCCTCTTATAGTAAAGGGTATCATTCGGCTTTGAAATTGCGACGTGGATCTGGAGGAAGATGAATGTGGAGTAGAATGGCTTGGTTAATGGGTTTTGGAAAATGCCATACATTTGTAGTGCCATGATTATGCTTAGTACAAACTCTTGTGATCACTCAAATGATATATTTGCTGATACTTTGCCATAACCAACATTTGATACTCCATTGGCGGAAGGTCTGTAGGTTTGCCATAGTAATTAGCCTCGACGCCAAAGATTTTGGTTGAATCATATGATTCTATGAAGCCCCAAGCACAGTATATGATCTATTATTACACATCCCTCAACCAATGTCTATTCACGCTTCGCTAGGGAATCTAGAAGGTGTGACTTATTCCCGACTGCACAATCCCCGTAATTAAGCGAATGCCACCATATACCGGCTGACGATTTCGGCATTACTTTCATCTTAGGTAAAAGTAACCCATGCAAGAGATGTCGGAAGTCGGTCAGGACCATCGGAGATGATTGTGCGAAGTGCGCCTGCCCCAGTGTTGGGGGTCAAAAATTGGACCTCCATTGCCGTTTTGTTTCCAACACCAGTAAAAAGAGAACTATGATTTCATCGTCAGATCAGTAGCATTGAAGCTCTTTAATAATGCCTTGCAGTATTCTTTTCAGGATCACTTTTTCAATTTAGGCATAAGGGCTGTCCTTGTCTTTTCTCGTTCTACACACCCTGTGATGAAGCATTGAAAACACGCATAACTCCTGGTAGCCCACTCTTTGCCATCTGCCGTCATGACTGGAGGGCCTGAGTTCCTCCGTTACCGCCTCGGCTAATTTTGAGGTTGCCGCCAAGTCTTGTAGGGCCGAAGAATCTCCAAATAAAGAATGAGCTCGCTTAGTTGTTATCCACCAAGATGTAAAGATCCGTTGATCCCATTCGACCATTCTGCAGACTATTTGTACCTTGTACTTGGGTGAGGGATTTGAGTGGCGCGCCTTTACTGTTGCTCCACGCAAGCTTAATTTTGTTTCACCGGAAAAAGTGACTTGCTGGGTACCACCGTCATGGGGAGAAGTCAGAGGGTAATAGGGTACGGGGTACGGAGAATACGGAGATTTAGATGAGAAAATGCGGGGAGTTGCTATGATTAGATTCCTTGGCATCTTGCTTTGATAGAATCGGTTGTGAACATTTTGAAGATGGGCACTCCGTAGTGAGTAAAGGACACTTCATTGTGATTATAATCTTAGAGAATTACATGCTGTTCTATCTGCTGAGAGGTGTGTCTCAATAGTCTAATAATCCGTGCTCTGCGCAATGGACTTGCCTTTCTCCGCAGTTTCATTGAGCATCTTTATTTTCGCTTCCAACATGGAATAGCAGTCTGATCCTAGAGGGAAACGAAGTTGATCTTCCAGGCCAACAGCCATTCCCGTCCCAGTGACAACTTCATACAGGCGCTGGATACCAAGCTCCGCATTACCAGGCTGCTTCCCGTGCATACCAGAGAGCATCCCCTCCAAATCTGCGTATCCTTCCAGATGGCGGCTCACATTCTGGCCTTGAGAGATTGGTTTCAAGAAATCAGTTCGGAAAATGCCAGGCTCAATAATGTGAACACGGATACCGAATGGTTTCAGCTCCAGAGCCATGGACTCGCTCAAACCCTCAACCGCAAACTTAGAAGCTGAGTAAATCGGGCCACCGTGGGGGCCGAGAATACCCACGCCGCTAGAAAGTTGCACGATGACGCCAGATTTCTGTTTTCTCATGTGTGGGATAACCGCTCTTGTGAAGTTGAGCACGCCAAAGAAGTTGACGTCAAATTGGTAGCGAGCTTCTTCGTCAGAAACTTCCTCAACAGCGCCCATATGTCCAAAACCTGCATTATTTACCAATACATCGATTCTTCCGTGTTTCGTGGCGGCGGCATCGATGAGCTCGGTAATGCTGGTTGCTGATGCGGTTACTTCCGTTTCTACCAGGTCGGCCTTTGGATTTTTTTGAAGAGACTCGGGAAACTTTGAGAGGCTTCGGGCGGTTGCAACAACTGTGTCACCCTTTGAAAGGGCCAAGTTGGCCAGGACAAGACCGAAACCGGCATTTGCTCCAGTGATGAACCATACAAGGGGAGCCATAATGATGTATGTGTTTGTTATAGTCGGAGGTTAAGATGAAGATTGGTGCGAGTTGCTGGCAGTTTGCTTTTTTCTTTAACAAAGCTGGATTGCTTTTTTCCTTTTTCCCTTCACATTAGCAACTTCCAGATTTTATAGACAACTTGACTACTCAATCTAGCACCTTTTTTCATTGTTTCCCGACAATACTCAGAGATCCCGCCATGATTCGGGGCATCAGTCAGCAACTCCGCGCTAGACTCTGCGCTGACTATCCAAAAACCCGACAATTGTGGATTTTCCCGCTATATAGCGGCCGCGTCGCATATTGCAATGCGTAAACTTGGAGCTTGAATTAAGAGTTTCCGCATACACGATCGCAACAAAACACAATGAATCCGGATAAGAGCTCGAGCAAGCGCTGCCGAGGCCGCACCGTAACCGCATGCCTCGAGTGCCGGAAGATGAAGAAGAAATGCGACCGCCAATGGCCATGTAATCATTGCACTAGCCGGAAAATGGCACACAATTGCCAATTCTCACTGGCGACTCGAAAGTATCAGCAGTGAGTGATCGAAGCACCTTGTGTACAGATTCACCTGACTAGATGAATTCAGGCCGAATGATGCCCGTATGAGCGCTGCAAAGGAGACACCTTCAGCTGCGTCTTCCTCATCTGTCTCTGGATCGCAAGATGGTGCCACTCAAGCTACCGATTCGACGTCTGCGATGCACATGCTAGGTTACATGTATGAAAAGAATGACGCGATTTTTGGCAGCATTACGGTAAAGCAACTCATAAAGGCTCTCTATGTGTAGTTGGGATACCTGCTGACCCCCGACTCACTGTTGCAGCGGAATACTGAATACACAGATTCGTCGGATTCTCTGCCAGATCCAGTTCTCAAAGCCTCCCGTGCCGTCCCGCCTCGACCATATACAGATATGCTCGTAAAAAACTTTTTTGACAGTGTCAATTATCACTACGGGATTTTGCACCAGCCATCCTTCATGATCGTCTATGTCGACTGGTGGTCTCACCGGCGCGAGGTCCAGAGCTTACGCAACTCGTCAACCGTTGCTTTGACTTGCCTAATACTTCGTATTTGTGCCAACTCTACACAATTTCTTTCACCACAAAATTCATCGCAGCTCGAGTCAGATCTGGGCGACTCTGTTCGAGATCTAAGCAAGTCTTATCACGAGGCTGCGCAGACCATTAGCGGCTTTCTATCTCCAGGTTCTGGCGGCCTCGTTAATGCACAACAGCTTTTTCTTTCCGCCACGTGGCACAAGGGGGAGGCGGATTTTGTCAGATCTTGGCACGAGCTAGGTGCTGCCGTGAGACAAGCTCAAGAAATCGGTATAGTTGTTCCTCTGATAGAATAGCTGTAGAGACTAGTCTGCTAATCTCGAGCCTCTCAAGGTATCCACATGGATATACGTTCCGATAAGATGAGTGAATTTGATCTGGAGATTCGACGAAGATTATGGTGTGCCTTGTACATATGGGATAGGTATGCCGATCGAAATTTGGCCGCTTTACTCGCGAGCTTTGTGATATTGACCACAACTAACATTGGTTAAACTAGATACATGACAGCAAATTTTAACCGCCCTCCTCTGATACAATCAGATCCCCCCGTACCGCTACCCAATCCAGCCTTGGATCAGTCTGGTGCTAATCCTGATGTCCCATCTCATATTATTTCCAAGATACTAGAGAATCAGCTTGCAAGGCAGTTGGGCGAGGGTGATCGTCCAGACAAAACAAATCTTCAGGGCAAAATTGCTTTTGTAGAATCCTGGATGTCTTCTTTGCCGCCAGTATTTAGCGTTTTCAACCCACACAGGCGCTGGGATGAACATTATCCGTATATACCGTTTCAGCGCCTACAGCTGCACTGCGTGGGTTATATGACCCAGGTTATACTTTTACGGTCCATCCTTCTTTCTTCTGATATTTTTTTAACAGAGCGTACCGGAGCAGAGATTTCTTCAGAAAACATGATGTTATTACATCAGATCGTGGATATTAGCCTAAAAGCTATGTCCGTGAGCAAAGACACTTTTGATCTTTGCTTTCCACAACAGGCAAAATATTACATGGTCGCATTTTGTCCCTTTGACAATGCAGCATTCTTATGCTCTTTGTTAATACACGATGTTGACGGTACAATGGTTCCTAGGAGAGCAGAAGTCGTCCAGGCGGTTGGCCAGGCATTACATATTGCTCACCGTCTGCGCGGCTTCACCAAAATGGGTGACACCACATGGAGCATCCTCTCAACGCTGAAAAGTCGAATTACCTTATACCCACTGGAAAGAGAATTGATAGAAGAGACGGAGAGCACTGGCACTCAACTTGCAAAAGACGGTGTTGAATTGGGTGTCGATTCGTTTCACCACTCCAAATTGAATGACCAGTTTCAGTCTATTTTGGATGAGGACTTACGATTTGTGGAAAATACATTAGCGACAGACAGTGCTGAATTCTTAGAAATGGACTTGGGTATTCTGGATGGCGTTTGGAACTGGGACAGAGTGGGATTTTAGGTGGCTTCGGGCTGCAAGAATTATTACTCTCCAAGGGCGACTCGACATAGAGCATCCGAAGGGCATACCAATACAAGTATAAGTAGGAAATAACCGTCATCTAGATTTGTTATGAGACATATTGCATAATTCCGAAAATATGTGGGGAAATTACGATGCAACAATTGTGTTCAGAACTTTGGAGAATCAATATATTATTGGTGTACTCTGCAAGTTTCCACTCCTCTATGTGGCTAAGTTTGTATTAATAATTGTCGAGTTTGGCGTCGGTAGATTTAACCTTGAATAAGAGAGGAGCCAATCGGATTGGCGGGCGTTACGCGTAAAAGCACATCCCTATCTCAACATCAATTCCCGTAACTAGGCTGGCAATAAAAGATTTCTCAACATTCTTCAAATTTCGGTGATAGAGCCTCGAGTAACTGATCAAGTCGGCTATGTGGGTACGGGTATAAATTTCATGATAATAATTGAATATATACTAAAAGCCTACAATCGGCCCAACAGGCGTCCAGTGAGGGATTTGGCTCCTGACTAGTATATATCTTCCGCCTTAAACACGTCATGGGCAACTCGGTTTTCACCATAAGCACTAATAGTTTCCGGGCTTCAATGTCACCCACTCTTCCGAGAATCTTTCAAAGAATTTGAGTGATCTTGGTTTGATCCACATTGGTTCGGTTGCCTCTACATATGGGATGTAGTATGCTTTTGTAAGTTGGTTCTATAGGTATCAACGGTAGTTAGTTCCAAAGACGCCACTGGTTAAAACATCAACTTGCTCACCTCTTTGAACCACTGAGGATCTTTGCTCCAATTTTCCACAAAACGAAAAACCCCAGGTTCCTCCAGCGAGTGGAAAACCTCAAAGTAAGTGCAATCTGGTTCCGCAACAACAGCGTCGTAGACAGGTCGAAAAGCAGCAAGAAAGGCGCTAATGTTAGCCGGGTCAATTGTTATGGTCACATGAAGGCTGAAGCCTGAGGTGCGAACATGTGGTGACGACATTTTGACAAAGTTTGAGCGATATTAAAGACCTCTATTTTGCAGTTGGATTGAATTCAGAAGTACCGGGTTTGGGAAAATATAGAGGTTGCGCGTAGAGAAATAATATCGGCTTAATAGCAGACAGTGGGCAATGCGATTATAAATAAAGCTGATATCTAAACAATAGGTAACCATGACCTAATATAAGTCTGGGTCTCTCTCGCCTACTCAAAAGGTATTAGTATATTCCGTGCTAACAAAATTTGCGCCTAGAGAATGATTTGTAGGAATGCACTTGCATATTCGTTAGATTTCTAATCTATAGTCAAATCCTTCGACATGTGGCTTACTACTTTAATGCTAGTGTTACATAATGCTGAGCATCAATATCGTTTCAGCTGCGCCCGGCTCTAGCCTTAAACTTGGCAACCAAATAATTAACCTTATTAACGAGACGGATGGTGCGGTTAATTATTAATCTCATTGGCGCATTCGTTGTTGACAAATAAGTTTTGGATGCCACACGAGAGGGCGTACAATTTCGATATAGGAAACAAGTGCGGGGGCAGGTGTCTAGCATTGAGGCTACAGAAAAGATACATAAAGAATAGCTTTGCGCAGCTCTAGCAGCTGGTTTCTCTATCAGAATCTGTAGTAACAACTTTGGATATCTAGCTACACAGTTTGTTTTCATTCTCACTTCACCGCAATGTCTACCATACTTCTCACTGGAGCGAACTCGTTCGTCGGTTCGCACATTATCGATGCATTGATCAAGCTCAATCATAAGGTGGTGGGAACTGTCCGGTCAGCTGCGGCTGCTAATGACATTCTATCTTTTCATCCTGAATGGAAAGACTCTCTTGAAGTAGTTGTTGTTGAGGACATTACAAATGGAGACGCTTGGGATGAACTGTTTAAGAAGAAGGAATTTGATCATGTTAGCGCAACGACTACTCCGTATACTTTGTTGTTTCAATAGTGCTGACACTTTGAAACAGGTTGTGCATGTTGCTGCACCGCTCTTGGACAATCCGGGAAACACTGACTACGACCAACATTTTCTGACCCCCAGTGTCGAAGGGTAAGGGATCTCCTCTGATGAAACAAAAACAGATACGCAGCTAATAGGCACACAACAGAAACCTAGCGCTTCTCCGTTCCGCGCAAGCGAATGCGCCGGCTCTAAAGTCAATCGTTGTAACCGGATCTATCAATGCCTGCACTACAGGCTCGCCTAAGGAAGTGTCGGCAGGCCCAATAACCAATTCAACATGGCTCCCAGTGACCAAGGAGGCAGCACGTGAAGCTCAGAATGCCTACATCTCTTACTGCTCAGGAAAAAAAGAAGGAGAACTTGCCATTTGGGATTTTGTAAAGACGAACTCTCCGAAGTTTTCTGTTACCGTCTTTCTACCAGCGCTCATCTTTGGACCTCCAATCGAGCCAGTTAAGCAGGGGGCAAAAGGTCTACACTATAGCGCCAGGATCATTTACAGCTTCTTCAACGGCACATACACAACCATTCCGCCTACCACTTTCCCGAGCTACGTCGATGTTCGCGACTTGGCAGAGGCCCACGTGAAGGCGCTCACGGAACCTAAGGTGGCTAATAAGAGACTCACCATCGGTGGCCAATCCATGACATATACAAAGCTTGTGCACTCTCTCGCCAAAGTTCCGGAACTGAAGGGCCGTTTGCCCGCCGATAGTGGGGAGGATGAAAACGTTGTTCCCGCGACAGTTATCGCAGATGAGGCAACTGAGGCGCTCAATTTGACGTTCAGGAGCATTGATGAGACGATGGCTGACACGGCGAAGAGAATCTTGGAATTGGAGAAACAAAACTAAATTATCATCTTCTCTATTGGTAATTTTTGAAAGACCTGCTAGGCTCGATCCATGTGAGGCTACACTTATGAATGGCAACACCGGAAGGTCAAGAGCCTAGTATGTTTCTATAAGATAGGCCAGTAACAGTGCAGCTAGCGATAACACTAATGCATATATATAAGCGTAAAATTGTTTCATTTTACTAGAAAGGCTGGCTTATAGGACAAAGGTTTCTTCCACTAGCTGTTGTAAATTTTCATCAATTGTAGAGTCACTAGATAAACTAAATTGCGGATAGCTAAGCCATAGCGGTATATATATTAGTATCGTCCTTTCCGACAAAGGTTTCATCTATGGTTTAAAGAAAAAAAAGAGGCATGGCATAGCTCGATAAAGAGCTTCACTCCGATGACTTCAATGACGCCACGCGGTTGGGGGTATCGTAATCTACATATCCCCTTACTCCTAAACTTCAATACTCCTTGAAAACCAATAACAACGGGAAAACACAGGGTGTCGCTCCGTTAAGCAAGTTTTTGTCCAAAGCTTCGCGCAAGCCCTTTTGGAATGAATCATACAACCCCGTGTTTTCCTTCTTCCATTTTGTGCCACCTGGAAATACCATCTCTCGCAGCTTAGACAAACAAGGGATCAACGACTTATAATGATCGGTTACGTGATCGGCCAGTGTCCGATCAAAAAGTGCAGCATCTGTAACAGTGCCGAGCTTTATTAACGGCCAACTCTTGTGAATTGGAGATGTAATTCCACTTTTCAAGTTGCGGGACGACTGTAAATGTTTTTGGGCTAAGGTAGTGAATACAGTTCCAGAAAACAACCCAGAAAAAAGATTCGATGTCATCCATGAAAGAATGAGGGTCACCCAAAAGCACCCCGATCGACATAAACGCTCTTGTGCCAGTCTAACTAGTTACTCCAGAAGGTTTCTCTAGAGAAATCTTAATAGCAAGATCGAGATCAATTAAAAGTCCCAATTAAGAAGGATCAGAGCGATCCGCATTGGTCAGAAGATTATTAATTGAAATATCTCGATGCAATATATATGCATCATACAAGGACTTGTGGCCTCCCACGCATTATGCCATACTTTCCAGGAGCACGGATGGCGATTCCGCGTTATAAATAGGTATCTCGTAATCCCGCATAATAACCTGTTGACGCACTGAATTCTCAATTGGCGGACCTTCCTTGTCATCGCCTTGCTTTATTGAGGAATCGGAGCGGCAACGTTTATTTGATAACTCGGCCACGCCGATCTGGCTAGAACAGCGTTTTGTGCCAGCAGAACCAATCTTCTTGGAGTCAAATAACGCCTCAGCTGCAGCTTGACTAAACATCGGAGGGGGCCTTTTCCATTATTCAACCCTTGTGCCTTGTTTGCAATCCAGTCCTTTTCTAATGTTATTCTGTATATCATCTAGATTATCGCCTATTTGAACAATGAAGTCGTGGTAATGCCGTGCTACATTGGTGACCCCTCTTTGAGTTGCTAGTCTCAATAATTCTCCTTCGTTGCGCTCTGTGGGCTGCCATGACCCTTTGAGGACAAATGTAGCTTGCGGCTCTCCGTCAATATGCGCTTCCCAACAAGTTGTGCCTCACGTCACTATACCAGAAGATGGACTCAATAGGGTGCCAAGTATGAGGCGCTTTTGCTGCCCTTCTTGATCAATCTCAATATGGCGTTTGTTGCCTGATGTGATGACGGTAGGATCAAATCCGAGAGCCTGCTTATCGATGTAAAGAAACCCCAGCACAACAGATACAATTTGCAATCCATCTTGATTGATGTCGGCCTTGGCTGAACCAATCGCCCCGACGCGGTCAAAATTCCACAGATGCATGATTGAACCGGCGAGGGTAAATCCGAGGACGTATCGTCTCGTAGCCTGAGCCTTGAAGATTTCGCGTGCATATCTTGCGAGATCGAGCCACGTTTTCAGGCAATCATCAGCAGAATACTTCTTAAACCCTACTAGTGCCAGAATCTGACCCCAATGATCCAGTGGGTGCTTAAATTTGTTATCCATAAACGCAGCTTCATAACATTAAATAAGAGTCTTCCTATTAACACAGACGTTATTTTTTCATTTACATAGATAAGGTCTGTGCCTATACTAAAATTAATGTACCTATACTACCGTTTTTATTAATCTACATTTAATTATAATGTGTAATTATGGTAGACAGTGTAGTTAATTAAACTTTAAAATATAATATTATAACTTTATTATTTTTTATAATTTTATAATATTTTAAAAGTTGTTTTTTTACTTTTATTTATTAATAGCTATATTTTTTTTTAATATTATTAGATTTTTTAATTTTTTAAAAACTTTACTAATTAAAATACTTTTTTAAATTTATTAAAATTATTAAAGTTATTAAAAAATATTAAACTTAAAGATATTATAAATTTTTATAAAAAAAAGCCAGCTATAGTTATTAAAAGTTATTAAAATTAAAAAAAAAATTTAATTTTTCATAAAAAAATATTTTAATAATAATAAGTTTATTAAATATTAAAAAAATTATTAAAGATATAAAATTAATACTGTAATGTCTTAATCTTTATTTTTAATATAGGGTAAGGGTTCCTAAGGTAATAAGCCTAAGTCGTAGGTTTATATTAGCAGAGAGAACAGAGAGTAGCTTTTAAGCGGTTATAATTATAAATATATAAAAGTAAAATAAAAAGTATAATTTATATTTAGTTTTAATACTTTATTAACGTCTAATTATTTAAACTATTTAAATAATTATAATAAAATAAACTTATATATTTAATTATCTATTTTAAATTATATATAAATTATAGTATTTTTAGTTTATAATAAATTACAGTAGTAATTTATTATAAGTATTATATATAAATAATCCCTTTATAATTAATTAATTAATTTAAAATTTATTTTAAAGTATATATCTTCCCAGCTTTAAAAAGTTAAGTTATAATATAATACTTTTTTTTATTAACTTTATCTTTAAAGTTAATTATATAAAGCAGCTGTTAGCTTAATTTCTTTAGTTTATAATCTTTTTTTTATTTATTTTATACTTTTATATTAATATTATATTAAATTATATTTTTAAACTTTTATTATAAAAAACTTATAAATATTTTACTTTAATAAATATTATTAAATAGTTAAGCTTTTTTATTATATTTTATTTTTTTTATAAAAAATATAATATAAATAATTAATATAAAATAATAAATAGTATTTTTAAGTATAAAAAATATATACATTAAGGTTATTTTTATAATAAAAGTAAAGTTTTTATAATTATATATAAGTATTTTTTTTTATTAAATAAGTATTTTTTTATTAACTTTTTATTATAGTAAATTATATTTTTTTTAAAAATAAACAGTTATATATTAAAAAAAAAAAAACTATAAAAAAGCTAACTGAATTTTAATATAAAGTTTTTAAAGCTTTAGTTAAGTTATTTTATATTTATATTTAATAAGAATTTTTAATATTATAAAGTATAAAAATAATTAATTATAGTTTAAAAAACTTAAATAAACTTAACGAAGTTTAAAAAACTAAATTTAAGGCAGTTATTATTATATAGACTTTCAGTAGGGTTAATATAATTAATTAAAATATAGTTTTTAACAATATATTTTAAGTTTTTAATAAAACTCTTTTATTAATATTTAAAAGTTAAAGCTTTTAATAAATTTTTAAGTATTATAAATAAATTTATAATTTTCCTATTAAACTAAATATTTAATTTTATTATTATATTTTAGGTTTTAATATATAATAAATATTTTTTTTATATTTTAATTTTTTTTTTCTTTAAATACTATAATTTTATTTAAAATTAGTTTTTTTATTATTTTATTAATTTATATTTTTT